>NC_056733.1:659922930-660054927 GCF_019279795.1 Protopterus annectens | reverse complement strand
CCATGGTGTTTTTGAGGTAGATACAGTTCTAGTAGAGTGGGCCTTTATTTTTTGTTGTAATGGAGCATTCACCGAACTGTAAGTGAAAGAAATACAATCTGATAATCATCTTGACAAGGTGACTTTTGTCACTGGAGCACTTTTTTGAAAAGGAGACAAAGAGCTGTTCTGTTTTCCTGAATTGTTTGGTCCTGTCCAAATAAAATCGGAGTTGCCTATGAACATCGTGTTTGTGCAGCATATATTCCATTTTATTTGTGTATTTAGGGAAGAAAACAAGAAGTTATGTACTCACCATAACGTTCGATGTACGTAGTCCTTCTTGCCTCACATTCTTATCCGTGGGTTCTGAGCCGAATATTGGCTCCAACTCGGCCAAACTTTTCTAGCTTCAAGTCTTCTATTGGCTGGTCTAAGCAGGTATTCTCATGCTGCACTGCTCCACATCCCCAGATCTAGTTTGCTGCAAACACTCATTCATACCCCATGCATAACAACATCCAGGTAAAAAAGAATAAGCTAAAAGTGAAGGGAACTCTGTAAATAAGACCTCACCTCCAGATCCTCCAGGAAGGGGGAAGGTGGGAGGATAAGTAAGAATGTGAGGCGAGATGGACCACATACATCGAACGTTATGGTGAGTACCTAACTTCTTGATGTTATGTAGTCCAATCTCGCCTACATTCCTACCCATGGGACAGCGTCCCTAGCACCTACATCCTGGGGGGCTCATAGGAAGATACTCCTGAGTACTGTGGAACCAAAGGAAGACCTGCCCCTAGATACCACATCCAACTTGTAATGAGTAACAAATGTGTGAGGAGAAGCCCAAGTATCTGCAGCACAAATATCATCCATAGACAATCTGGCTTGAAAGGCTGTAGATTTAGAAACAGCCGGAATAGAGTGAGCCTTGACCAGAAATGGCAGGTCTGTACCTCCGGCGGAGTAAGCGAAAGAGATGCAATTGGATATCCATCTGGATAGGGTGATTTTAGAGACAGGGGACCCAATTTTGTTTTCCGAAAAGGAGACAAATAGTTGATCAGATTTTCGGAGATCTTTTGTTCGGTGCAGATAGAGAAACGTAACTGTCTGTGTACATCCAATTGATGAAATTTAGATTCTGCCTTGTTTGAAAAATGGGGAAATACTGGCAACTCAATAGATTAAGATTAGATATGGACGCCACTTTAGGAAGAAAAGAAGGGTTTGGTCTAAGAGAAACCCTGTCCTTATGAAAGATCAAATATGGAGGTTTGATAGAAAGGGCTTGAATTTCTGAAACTCGCCTGGCTGAAGTGATTGCTATTAAAAAGGCAGTTTTCCAGGTCAAGAATTTTAAGTCGCAGGTAGCTGCAGGCTGGAAGGGTGGTGAAGTAAGGGCTTGTAGGACAAAATTTAGATCCCAGGGCATGATAGGTTCTGAGACAGGAGGACGGAGTAATAGAGTGCCCTTCAGGAAAGCCTTACAGAGTCTGAGCCATCAGACTAGGCTCATTAGCAACATGAAAGTTAGAAATCGCTGCCAATTGAACTTCAATGGTAGCTGACGCTGAGCCCTGATGGAAAAGAAGCACAGGCAAAAACTCCAAGACTGAAGCAATTGGGGCTGTGTAAAGATCAATTTCTTGGGTATGAGCCCAAATAGAAAACCTCTTCCATTTGCTAGAATAAATCTTCCTAGTATAGGGCTTATGAGAGGAAGATAAAATATGAACTACCTCAGGTGAAAAGTGATGAAGCCTAACTAACGATGGAAGTGGAGTAGCCAGGCTGTCAAACGGAGGGTCCGCAGAGAGGGGTGGAAATGTCCCATGTGTGTCAGTATATCTGGTTGTGGGTACAGAATCCAAGGTGTGTCCACAATGTAGGGGTGGAGAAAGGGGAACCAGACTTGATGAGGCCAGTGTGGAGCAATCAGAATCATTCTGCTTCCCAAGGATTGCACTTTCTGAATCACTTTTGATAGCAAGGGAAATGGAGGGAAAGCATAAAGCAGACCGGAGGGCCAATCGTGAACTAGAGCGTCCCTGGGTGACTCGCCCTGTGGGGGGATCAGCGTGAAGTAGCTGCTGCATTTGGCATTGCGGGAGCTGGCAAAAAGGTCGCAACAACGCTGACCCCATCTGCTGAAGATTCGTTCTGCAACTAGACAATTCTGGGACCACTCGTAAGGCATCAGAATAGCTCTGCTTAGCCTGTCCGCTATCACGTTGGACTTCCCCGGCATGTATGTTGCCACCAGAAACCATTGGGAAGATACTGCCCACTGCCACACCCGCATGGCCTCTCTGTACAGGGGGTAAGATCTGGTTCCCCCCTGCTTGTTCAGATACCACACCACTGACATGTTGTCCAAGTGTATTGCAATAGTCCCTAGAGGTAGAAAGCTCTCAAGTGCCTGCAACGCAAGTAGCACCGCTCTCATCTCTAGGACTTTGATATGCAGATGTATCTTGTGATCTTGCCACGTGCCTTGGACTGTCCTGCCGAGATAATGCCCCCCCCCACCCCATCTGGGAGGTGTCCGTGGTCACTGTGGCAACCGGGGGTGGTGGAACGAAGGGTTTTCCCCTGTCCAGATTGTTGGTGCAAAGCCACCAACTGAGATACTGTTTGCATCTGTCCGTGAGCAAAATAGGGTGGGAAAGTGGAAATTTTTGGAGAGACCATTGAGCAAAGAGAAGCCATTGAAGGAGCCTCATGTGCAATCTTGCTAGAGGGTCCAACATAATTGTTGCCGCCATGGTCCCCAGTAGTTGAAGAACCCATTTTGCCTTCACTTTCCTCAGGGCTATCAGGGCGTGCACCTGTTGCTGTAAGACTCTGATTCTCTCCTGCGGTAGAAATGCTCGCATTCGAACAGTGTCTAATTCTGCGCCTATAAAAATGACACGCTGTGAGGGCAACAAGGCAGATTTTTCCCAATTTAGTGTTATGTCCAACTGTTGACAGAGTGATGGTAGCGTCTCTGGTTTGGATTAGTAGATGCCTGGTGGGGGCGGTAAGGAGCCAGTCGTCCAGATACGGAAACACTTGGAATCCTTGACGTCTCAAGTGAGCTGTCACCACCGCCATACACTTGGTGAACACTCTTGGGGCTGTGGTGAGACCAAAGGGCAGGGCTCGAAACTGGAAATGACTGGCTCCCAGCCGGAAGCGTAGGTGACTCCTGGATGCCCTGTCCATTTTGACATGGTAGTAAGCATCCTTGAGGTCGATGGAGCACATCCGTACTTCTCCCAACAATGTGAGAATCGATTGTAGTGTGACCATACGGAACTTGGACTTTTGTACATAGTTGTTCAGTTAGCTGAAATCTAATATGGGTCTCAGGACCCCTGTTCTTTTCGGCACCAAAAAGAATCTTGAGTAAGTCCCTAATCCGATTTGGTCTGAGGGGACACGCAGGATGGCTCCCTTTTCTAGCAGCTTTGAAACCTCTGAAGCTGCTTGATCCCTTTGACTAGGGGGAACGTCCGGGATTTTTCTGACTGGAAGGGGGTTTGACGAAAAGGGGATGACATAACCTCCGGAAATTATTTGTAATACCCATCAGTCCTGGGTGAAGCTTTGCCAAGGCTTCTGGGTATAACGATATTCGACAACTGACTGGCTCCGGAAAAGCACAGTCGGGCATCCCATCAGGAACAACAGTAGGGAGAGCCGCGAAAGGAATCGCAGTCTCCCGAATTGCGGGGGCCCCCTCTGCCTCTAGGGCGGCGTCTCCCTGAATAACCTCCCCCTCCTCTGCCTCTGGAGGGGGACTCACCTTGTGCACCAGGAAAAAACCTCTGATTTTTTGAACCACATCTTCCCACCCCACTGGGCCTTGGGGTAAGGCCTAGAGGGAAGGGAAAAATGGACCTCTACAGTAGACAGGGTCTTTCCCTCTTGTTCGTACCTGGTGAGGGTGTCTTTCACTTTGGTTCCGAACAAAGAAGAACTATCAAAGGGGGCATCAGTGAAAGAAGACTTGAAGGCCTCCGCGAAATGACAAAGGCGCAGCCAGGCTTACCTTCTAAAGGCGACTCCTGAGCTTGCTGCCCTACTCGCTACCTCGGCTGCATATGAAATGAGCCGCATGGAGGAGTTAACGATGGAATTGAGGGTAGACACCTGGGCATTAACCATCTGGGCCACCACCTCAGAAACGTCACCCGCAAGAGTATCTCATAACTCCTTGAGGAGATCTCTCTGGAGCAGAGTAAAATGAGACAGGTAGTTCAGCGACCGTAAGGTAAAGGTTGCAGTTGAGAGGGTAGGCTTCCCGTACCAGTCCATACTCCTAGACTCCTTGTTAGGAGGATGGACAGAGGAAGAAGTCTCTGCTACTTCCTTCTGAGTGGCCGCCGCCACCACCATGGCATCCACAGGGACTCCTTTGGACAAAAACTCCTTGCCTGGGGGAGCAGAAAGAAACTTATTGGGTCGCCTGGGTACGGGTTCCACAGAATCAAGGTTCTCCCACACCCTCCGACAAATCAAATCCAGGAGCTCGTCGAAGGGTGGGGACACCCAGGAGGCGGAGGGCTGAGCACCAAAGGCCTTCAGGAAGACAGACTCCTCCTCGGAGGGGGCTTTGGACGGCCAGTCACCTCTTTGTTTCAATATCTCCAGGATGTCGGAGAACGAAACATCAGAGGATGACTTGGGGGACCCCTCAGATTCCTCAAGGTCAGTATCTGAGGTGAGAGACTCATCCTGGGAGTCTATGTGCTTCCTTTTGCACGTTTTCTTTCTAGGGGGCTCCTCAGGCAATAACTCTGAAGGGCCCTCTGAAACTTGGGGACCACTTGTGGGAGTATCCCTAGGCCTTGGTGCTCTGCTGTCTACAGATAGGTGGTGATCAGAGGCTCTCACCGGAGTGGTTGAGGACAGAATCATCGACCCGCATGATGTAGCTGATGATCTGGCCAGCGCAGTCCGCATGGCCTCAAAGGCAGGCAGGCAGGCAGGCAGGCAGCATCCCCCCCCCCCCCCGAGTCCCGTGGACAGGGCCATCGGAACCGACCTAGGAACATCACATGGAGCGGAACATTCTAGCTCCGAAGACAGAGATGCGCTCGGAGGAGGAATGATCGAAGAAGGTATCAGGACGGGCTCTGGAGCTACTGGGCGGATCAGAAAACAATTTTGCCAAAACGGTGACTGGAGGAGCCTCTGCACCACCCTATCGACATCCACATCTGAAAGAGTCCTGGAGGATTTGGAGGACAGGGAGGGGGAGATCGAGATCTCCTCTTAGGTGACACTCGTCCAAGACTGGGCGATCGGCTCCGAAGGGGTTCCAATATAATTGGAGCCAACGCCGGTTCAACACCGACACTTCCTGCGGCCCCGATGACAGTGGAGCCGAGGAGGTTAAAGCAAGTTTTGTGACTTTCTCCAGCGGCTCCGAGAAAATTGAAGGAGCCAGAGATCTCTTTTTTGACTTTGAGGATTTAGATTTAGAACTGGAAGCAGAATCCATGGCCTCTTCGAATGAGGATTTCAAGAGTCCCTTAAGAATTAGCTTATTCTTTCTTTCTTGAAGCACCCTGGGACTAAAAGCATGGCAGAAGCTGCAGGATTCCTGCAGATGGATTGCTCCCAGGCAATAAATGCAAACCGAATGTCCATCGGTGATGGACATCTTGTAACCACACTTGGAGCACTTTTTGAAACCCGAAAGTTTGTGCTCCTTGGAATCTTTAGACATATTTTAACAAATAATCACAAAACCCCAACAATGAACAAGTCACTGTCTGATAGGAAAAATGACACAGACACGCAAAACACCATAAATGCGGGAACAAGTTTTTTTTAAAAACACAGCACACACAATCCTCAGAAGGAACACACACTGAGACGACTAGGGCTAAAAACCTCTAACTAAAACGGTTTATTTACCATGTACACAGAAGGGAAACAGACACTAAAACCTCTTAACTCAAACGGTTTTAGAAGCAAAACAATACAGGACAAGAGGGGAGGACTAGGTCCTCTAAATGAACCGGGCCTAGCCCTATAGAACACTTAGCGGGATACCACTAACCACAATCAAACTACAGAAATACCAACACAACACCAATTAGAAATAGCTATTAAAATAGCTTTTTATTTATAACAAGTTTTTTTAGAACAAGAAAAAAGGGTACTTAGCCACAGCCAAGAGCGAGACCACGTCCGAGCTACATGAGTGGCAAACAAGATTTGGGGATGTGGAGCAGTGCAGCATGGGATACCTGCTTAGCCCAGCCAATAGAAGACTTTGACCTAGAAAAGTTTGGCCGAGTCGGAGCCGATATTCGGCTCCGAACCCACGGGTAAGAATGTAGGCGAGATTGGACTACATAACATCGGGCAATTCAATAGATTGGTTGAGATTGGTCTCTGAACAAACTTTGGATAAAAATGATGGATTCGTTTTGAGCGTGACTCTGTTATTATAGAAAATCAGATAAGGAGGTTTGATGTTCAAGGCCTGTAAAGTACAGTTGTGTACACTTACCATAAATGTAGATGTTAGAGTGTCTTCACTGTTGCAGTCATCACTGTAGGGTTCTTCCTGCCGGCAAGCAGTCCTCGGTCGGCCAGAATCCCAAAGTCTGGGTCCAGCGTCGGCTGTTTAGTCTTGCTCCCTGACGTCAGAGCGCCAGGAGTACAAAGCTGCCAGCCGACGCCATGTTCTCCAGTTTTTCTTGCCCCAGATGTCAGGTGCCTAAAAATGAAGGCCAATAGTAAAAACCAAAAAATAACATACCACAAACCCCATAGCCTGTAGCAAATACACCTCAGAAGAAAGGTGAAGTAGGTAAGCACACTAGTGAAAGTATAAGAGGGGACAGGAGGGAAGGTAACCCAGACTGCAACAGTGAAGACACTTGAACATCTACATTTATGGTAAGTGTACACAACTGTACTATGTTCATCGTGTTTCACTGTTGCAGTCATCACTGTAGGGTTGAATCCCAAAGCTGAGATAAGGGGTGGTGGTTATAGAGAAGGTGCAGCTAGAAGGCCCTGCAAGACTGCAGAAGCAAAGCCTGCCCTAGACTTAGAGTAAAGAGGGAGATTATAGTGCTTAGAGAAAGTATGCACTGAATTCCAAGTCGCAGCTTCCAAAATATCTTTGGTAGGTACTCCCTGAGAAAGGCAGCTGAAGTAGCAGCAGCTCTGGTAGAGTGAGTCCTAATTTTTCCTGGGATTTGCTTTCCATGATGAGAGTAACAAAATCTGATTCCATGCGCAATCCATTTAGAAATGGTCCGTTTTGAAATGGCTTTGCCTTGGGAGTTTGTTGCATAAGAAACAAACAGTTGCTCTGTTTTCCTGATATCCTTGGTTCTGTTGAGGTAAAAACGAAGTTGCCTGTGTACATCCAAGGAATGCAAGATCCTTTCCCCCTTATTTTGTGGATTAGTGAAAAAAGTTGGCAGGTGACTAGTTTGATTTAAAGCCACTTTGGAAACCACTTTAGGCATGAAAGTAGGATTAGTCCTTAAAGACACCCTATCTTGGTGAAAAATAATGTAAGGTTCCACAGCCATGAGTGCTTGTAACTCCGAGACTCTCCTGGCTGAAGTCAAAGCCAGTAGGATAGCTGTCTTCCATGATAAATACTTAATATCAGTAGTGGCTGCAGGCTCAAAAGGAGGCAAAGTGAGTTTTTCCAGAACATAGTTGAGGTCCCAGGCAGGTATGGGTGGTGTCCTAGGGGGCCTTAAATTCTTTGCTCCTCGTAGATATTGTTTCAGAAGTGGATGCGAAAAGAGTGGAGGGTCTGTATTGTAATGTGCAGAGATAGCGGAGACATGAATTTTTATGGAGGAGAAGGATAAACCCTTATGTAGCATGTCTGTTAGGTAAAGCAAAATCAGAGGGATATTAGGAATGAGAGGATCCGGATCCTGAGCATGCATCCAGGTGCAAAATCTCTTCCATTTGCCTGCATAAGATTTTCCAGTGCTAGGCCGTCTGGCTTCTAAGATAACATCCATGACCTTTTTGGGAAGGGGAGGATTAATCATAGATCCTGAATTTGCCAGGCTGCCAGGCTGAGAGTTTTGACATGAGAGTGCAGAACCTGGCCCTGGTGTTGGGACAATAGATTGGGAATCTGAGGCAAAATCCAAGGTGGTTCCTGAGATAGATTCTTCAGTGTTGAGTACCAGAACTGACGAGGCCAATTTGGGGCCAGTAGAATCATCATCCTGGGCTTGTCCTGCTTGATCTTTAATAACACCCGTGGTAGAAGAGGTAGTGGTGGAAAGGCATACCCCTTGAGGTTTTTCCAACTGAATGACAGTGCATCCACTTTCCATGCTAGCTTGTGAAAAGTCCTTGTGGAAAAAATCTGTAACTGGTGGTTGTTGGGGGATGCAAACAGATTATGTCCGGGCAGCCCCAGGCTTCTGTAATCGTCTTGAATATGTGGGTGTCTAGCATCCACTCGTGTGGGTCTGACAGGTTCCTGCTCAGGATGTCTGCCAAAGTATTTTGTTTCCCTGGCAGGAACTGAGCTTGTAGATCCACTTTGCAAGCTAGTGCTGTGTTCCATAGAGTCATGGCTAGTCTGCAAAGGGGGTAGGAATGTGAGCCCCCCTGCTTGTTTATGTACCACATAACCGTGGTGTTGTCTGTTTGTATCAGTAGTTGCCCTGGTTGTAGAAGATCCTTGAAAGCCAAGAGGGCATTCTGAACAGCTAACATCGCTTTTAAATTGATATGTAGATGCTTCTGATCATCTGTCCAAAAACCTTGCAGACCCTTTCCCTGCAAGTGGGCTCCCCATGCGTAATCCGAGGTGTCCGTGGTTAACACTTGGCTGGCTGGAGGTAGACTGAAGGCTTTGCCTTTGTTGTGAAGACATGCCATGGACCACCAATGGAATTCCCTTTTGTAGGCAAGGCAAGACAGCAATCTGTGTGTCTAGACTGTGGCAATGCTGGGACCATACACTTTTTAGGTACCATTGTATTTTTCTCATATGTAGTCTTGCATTTGGTATGAGAAGGATGCAGGAGGCCATGTAACCCAAAGCCTGCAGTTATTTCCTTGCAGTTAGCCGAGTTATAGAAGCCAAGGTTTTGAAAGTGGAAGCCAGCTGTAGTTGTTTTTCGGATGTCAGGAATGCCATCTGGGTTGTTGTGTTTAAAAGAGCACCCAGAAAAGTTATCTGTTGCGTGGGAGTCAAATTTGACTTTTTTATGTTTACAGTGAATCCTAAGTACTTGAGAAGATTTTGAACAAATTGCAGGTTCTGGAGTAAAACATCCTTGCTGTCTGCTTGAATAAGGCAGTCGTCCAGATAAGGGTAAATTTGAATACCCTTGAGTCTGCAATAAGCTACTACTGGTGCCAGGCACTTGGTGAAGACCCTGGGCGCAGTACACAAGCCAAAGGGCAGTGCAGAGAATTGGTAATGTTTAGAGCCGGCCTTGAACCGGAGGTATTTTCTGCACTCCTGTCTGATAGGGATGTGAAGGTAAGCCTCCTTTAAATCCAATGTCACCATCCATGCATTTTTGCTCAACATTGGCAGGAGCTGCTGCAGAGTAAGCATTTTGAACTTTGGTATCTCCAGGAAAGTATTTAAGACTGACAGATCCAGGATGGGTCTCCATGAGTTTTGCTTTCTGGGAACTAGAAAAAGCCTTGAGTAAAAGCCCTGCCCAGTCTCTGATTGTGGAACCAGTTCTATGGCACTCATAGCCATGAGGGATCCCACCTGGTTTAATGCCTCGGACCATTGCTGTTTTGGTAGGTCTGGCCATCCGTTTGGTCTTGGCAAGGTATGAAAGTGGAATTTGTAACCTCTTGAAACTACATCCAGAACCCACTTGTCTTGGGTTATGTAAGTCCAATTTTGTTGAAAAAGAGAGTTTTCCTCCTAGAGGGGCATCCAGGAGAGAAGTTCCTGGAGCCATGCAGGGGGAGTCATTGAGCCTGTTTTCTAAATGATTGAGGTCTGTCCTCTCCACCCCTGGAGGTGGAAGCACTCCATTGTCTAGGTCTGTAAGAGGTCTGTGTTTGAGGCCTCCCTCTGGTGCCTATATCTACCCCTCTGAGACCTGTCCGAGCTGGGAAAAGACCAATTTTTTGTTGGCCAATTTCTGCTAAATCTAGGGGGCTGAACTTGTAAGAAATCCTTAACCGTTTGCATGGATTTTGCCTTATCCTCCATTTTCTTTATCACCTCTTCAGCCTTAGGCCCAAACAAAACATTATGCTGAACAGGAGCATCCAGTAACTTTGCTTTCACTTGATCAGGTAAGTTTTGTTCCTTTAACCAAGCATGTCTTCTAATGACTGTGCCAGAGACAGCCGCCCTGCAAGAAGCCTCCAAGGCATCAAAACCACAGTGTAAACCATGCTTCCCCACTTGTTCAGTAGCATGCATCAAATCATGTAATTCCTTATCTGCACATGCAGAAATGGTACCTAACTTTTGTTTCATAACAGACAGTAGAAATTGCTGATATTTTAGCATATGAAATTGGCAATTTAAAGCCCTAATCGATAAAGTAGCAGAAGTATACACTTTTTTGCCCCATCTCTCCAAAGCTCTGGAATCCTTATCTGTCGGAATAGGATTTTTAGCAGAGGCCGCCTTAACCCCCTTAGGACCCTGAGAAATGGTTTCTGGATCAGCAGTAGGATTTTTTGTAAAGGAACTGGTGGGAGTCAGTGACCCTGTAATATCTGTCGGGCTTAGCAGGAGCTGGAGGAAAGGAGTCAGGAGTTAAATTACCTCAGAAAAAGCATCATCCACAATATCCAAAATAGGAGGAATAGCCAGGGGTCTATGTTGGGGAAGAAGAAGGAAATCCCTGAGCCTTCTCTTAGATTCCGAGAACTCCTGTCCCTCCCAGTGAAAATGTTCCCCTCATGTCATGTAAAGTTCCCCAAAAGAAAAATCCTCAGGGGGAGAAGCTGATGGAATAGATTCCTCAGCATCAGAATCCTCATAAGGAGGGAAAAAATATTCCTGTTCAGAGGAAGACACTGAAGAAATAGATGCCTGATCAGAAGATTCATAATCCAAATCTTGCCTTGGCCTTTTGTCTGGAGGGGGATGTGAACCCCTAATCATGGTTAGCAAGTCCTCTGCCATTTTAAGTAACTGTTTCTGTGATTTGGGTCCCGGATCAGAAGAGGCCTGAGCTGGTGTCTTAGATTTCAAAGGAGTCTTTCTTTGTTCTGGGTTTTGCCTTTAACAGAAACTGTGTAGGCCTGAAAACCCCCTGGGAAGCCAGTACCTGCACAGCGGCTCCAGACCCATCCGAGGGAGCACTGTCCGAAGGTCCTGCAGCTGGAGTGCTCAAAGGCCTAGTTGGCTCCTCGTGGGAGTCCGTTTCGGCTATCGGTTCTGAAATGGCCGACGACAGGGGCTGTAAAAGCACCTCACTGATGACGGCCGAACCTGAAGCTGGCTCTGGTTGTGTAACGTCATCTGATGTGGACCTCGGAGGCCTGTCCTTATCCTTGCGTCGTTTGTGAACTCCGGTAGTCGGAAGCGTGTCCGACGACATTTTATAATCAAATCGCCTACCAAAGTAGTGAAAAGCAAAATCGTACCTCCTCTTAATCGTACGTTGGTTAAATCTAGCACAAAACAGACAACTAGCTACGTCGTGGTCAGGGCCTAAACAAGGAATAAGTAAGAATGGAAATCCTTATGAGGTATTTGCTTCCCACAAGAAATGCAATTATTAACTTTTTCTGACATCGGACTGGAGCAAGAAAAAAGTTTCCCCAACGGGGTACTTAGCTTTGAGAAGAAGAAGAAAGTCTTCGGACTGAAGCACGAAAAAATATCAGGAGTCAGCCGACCGGCACTTGCGAACTGCTTTCACCGCATGGCAAGAAAGACTGGAGAACATGGCGTCGGCTGGCAGCTTCGTACTCCTGGCGCTCTTATGTCGGGAAGCATGACTGAACAGCCGACGCCGGACCCAGACTTTGGGATTCTGGCCGACCGAGGCTGCCTGCCGGCAGGAAGAACCCTACAGTGATGACTGCAACAGTGAAACATGATGAACATCTCAGAAATCCTCCGAGCAGAAGTGATAGCTATTAAAACATGGTCTTCCATGAGAGATATTTCAAATCACAGGATAAGGCTGGATGGAAAGGAGGTAATATAATTCGGGAAAGAACAAAATTTAGATTCCATGGCATGGCTGGAGTTTTGACGGGTGGTCTCAAATAAATAGTACCCTTAAGAAAGGCTTTAGAGAGTCAATGTGACATGACATCAGAACCTTGGACACCAAGATGAAAGTTCAAGATTGCTGCTAATTGAACTCTAATGGTAGCTGCGGTGGTTCCTTCACTGAAAAGTTTAGTCAAACTCCAGAATAGATGAAACTGAGGCTAGGTATGGATCAATATCATTCTGAGATGCCCTTATAGAAAATCTTTTCCATTTGCTAAGATATAATTTTTTGGTAGATGATTTATGAGAGGATGTTAAACATATGTTGAGCCTCGGCTAAGAGGTTGTGAATCCTGAATAGGGTTGGAATTGGTGCAGCCAAGCTGTCAGTTTGAGGGAGTGAAGTGAAGGATGAAGAGCCCCCAATTAATGGATCAGAAGATCTGGAAAAGGGTCCAGGATCCAAGGCTCTTCCAATAGATGAGGCTGAAGGAAGGGAAACTAAATCTGACGAGGCCAGTAAGGGGATATTAAGATTATGGGCCTTCCCAGAGTCAGAATTTTTAATAATCAGTATTGAAACAATGAATCACAATCATCATCAATATATCCAACAGATGTATCACAGTCCACTCCAGACTTCATAACAAAGGTTCATAAGTAGGTACTAGGCTATCTGCCCTAGGGCATTTATAAGCCTAGCCAGAATGTGTTGGCTCTCACCTCCCTTTTAGACTAGATTCCTGAGCATAGAAGTGATCCCAGGAGTAAATTTACGATTTCCCATCCACTCATTAAGATTTCTCTTGAAGAGGGTCAGCGAGGGGCTCTGCTTAACATGGACTGGGATTCTACTCCAGAACGAGGGAAGCCTTTGGGATATGAATCTATCCCCCCAGCATGCCCTGTTTATTGTTGTGCTAAGGTTTAAATCCCTGGAGTGTGTAGCTCTAATGGATTTGGCTTTTTTGAGGTGGAGCATGTCCAACAATTCCAGGTTAGACATGGCCTTGTACGTCAGGCAGAGATCGCCTCTGAGTAGGCAGTAAGCAACTGAGTAGAGCTGGAGTTTCTTTAGTCGAGCTGCATAGGGCATCTGTTTGAGGCCCACGATCCTCTTGGTGAGGTATTTTTGAGGTCTCTCCAGCTGTTGCAGGTGTCGGGTAAGGTAAATCCCAAATGGGGCATTGTACTCAATTATGGGCCTGATGAGCGATGAGTAGAGGGGCACAATGACCTCTCGATCTAGATGTGAACCCTTTTGTGATTAGGTGAGCTATATAGAGGGTTTTTCTAACCATTTTGGCAATGTGATTGTCAAAGGAGAGGTTACTATCTACTTGGGTCCCCAGATCCCTAACTACTTCTTCCGTACTTAGTGGATTACCTTCTATGTGGTAGTTTGTGGGCACTTTGTTTTTCCCAAAGGGGATGACTATGCACTTTTTGGCATTTAGCTTGAGGCCATGGTTCTGACACCAGGTATCAGTTTCGATAAGGCCCTTCTGGAGGATGCTTGTGTCAGCCGGCGAGTCGATTATGGCTCCCAGTTTGCAATCATCTGCGAACTTGGTAAGCCACAGTCCTCCCGTGTTTGTCTGTACCTCATAGAAGTATATACCGAACAAGAGTGGTCCCAGGACTGAGCCCTGTGGGACGCCACTTGTAACTGGTTTAGAGTCAGACATGGCACCCGCGACTGACCATGCGAGTTCTATCCCTGAGCCAATTTGCAACCCATCTTGTGACATATGGGTTAATATTTAAGCTGGTAAGCTTATTTATGATGCCAGAGTGGGGTATTGTGTCGAAGGCCTTTGCGAGGTCCAGGTAGGCTGTGTGGACTACCTTTCCCTCATCTATGGCTTTGGTTACTATTTCAAAGAAGTCAACTAGGTTTAAGAGGCAAGATCTGCCTTTAACAAAGCCAAATTGGGTAGGGTCCAGTGTTTGGAGGTTCCCAATGTCTTTGTTTATGAGATCCATGATGATGCGCTCCATAGCCTTGCAAACCAGGCTAGTCAGGCTTACAGGGCGATAGTTCCCGGGATCCGTTGTGGCGCCACCTTTGTGGAGCGGGATCACTGTTGCTGTATGCCATTCCTGGGGTACATAACCTGTGGTAAGGCTGAGATGGAACAGTGAATTTATGTGAGGAATTAGTACATTTTGGAGCTCATGTAAGACACAGCCCGGGATACCATCCGGTCCCATTGATGCTGTGTTTTTTTTACTTTGGAAAGGGCTGCTTTCACCTGTGTGTCTGTGATGTCTGGGGGACTGCATTCTTCTGGGATAGACACTGGCCCTTTTGGGGGGGAAGGGGGGTAAAGTTTGCACTGAACCTGTCCGCCAGGATGTTGGCAATGTCAATGGGTTCAGTGTATTTTGTGCCACTTTGCACCAGCTCAGAGCAGATCTGAGAGTTGCCACCCAGATTCCTGACATAGCTAAAGAATGCCTTGTGATTATCTTTAGAGTCTTTGGAGATTTTTCTTTCAAAGCTAGCCTTTGATGATTTTATGAGGGATCGAAGTTTCTTGCTAATACTGATCAGGGATGCCTTCCCTTTTTGGGATTTTGCCATATCATGTAATAGTTTCCTCCTAGCTTATTTATGGCCGGGGTCCACCAGACTGGTCTCCTGTTTTTGGTTTTACTTGTGATGGCACAATCCATGCATTCCTGTAGGTGCTCATAGAGTGCATTTGGAAAGAATTCTGTGGTTTGGGTAGCATTTTCCATTAGCCCAGGGGCTTTGAAACTTTCCACCTCGGTCTTGAGAAGTGTGATGTTTGCTTTTGAGAAATTTTCACAGTGGTTTCCTTGGCTGGGGGTGGGGTCGGGATGTGGATGTCCATTGTGATTAGTTTATGGTCTGATCTTACCAATGAGGGGTTTACCTCTGGTGTGGAACATTGAGCCCCCATGTTGATGATGACCAAGTCCAATATGTTGTCCCCTCTTGTGGGAGTGGTGACCAGTTGTTCCATGGCATATGAGTTTATAAACTTGGGCGAAAGAGTTGGGACTTGAGTAGTTTTCCCAGTCAATGTCTGAGTAGTAGAAATCCCCCAATATCATGGCGTTTGGTGAGACCTTCATATTCTCCAATGTTCTCAGGAATGCCGAGTGGGGGTCCTGAGACAAGGTGGGTGATCTGTAGCAGGCTACAAACTGAAAAGCAGTTGTACCTACTGTTAGTTGCAGATGGATGGTTTCTGCTGCCTCGTGCAGTGCCACTAACCTAGAGGTATGTGTATCCTTGATGAAAATGGATACTCCCCAGCCTTTAGTAGTTGGGTCAGAGTTCTGGGGCCGAAAAGAATGGTAGGAGTTGAATCCTGGTAGTGCTGGGGTGCTCTCTGGGGCCTTGAACCAGATTTCTGTTACTGTACAAATATCGATTTTCTCCATACTGAGGAGTGCCTCGAATGCATGCATCTTGAGGTTTAGACTTCTGGCATTGAGTAGCATTACCCTTAGTTTTTTGTTTCTGGTACTGTCTATGGAGGTGGGTTTGTCTTTTGAGCCTTGCCTAAAAAAGGCATTATGGGGGTGACAAGAGCCTTAGCCAGTATTCGAAAGCCTAAGGGTGACAGGTGCAAGCCGTCCCTGGCGAAGCAACGTGGCTTGTCAAGCATGTCATCCCAGGCTGACAGACACTGGATCCCCTTTGAATGACACCAATAGCTTAGCCAATTGTTAAAATTGATCATTTAGGGCAAGATGCTACTCAGGGTCAGGGTCATACCGGCCTGGGCTACATGATCAGAGAGCTCCTCTATGTCTCTTTTCATGTAGTCCAGGGGGGTATGTCTCAGGTCCTTCACACCAACACGGACAATGACAGAGTCATATTTATACCTGCTGTGGAGTGACCTGAGTGCTTGTGTTATGTGGCAGATCCTGGCACCTGACAGGCAGCTTACAGTGACCTTCTCCTTGTTCAGTGTGGTGAGTGGGACGTCAGTGTGCCTGACAATAGTCTCTCCAATTACTAGTGTATTAGGTGTGTTATTTAGCCTTAGGGGCTGCGACTGCATGGCACACTGACTTTGCAAAGTATGTGATACGTGAAAGTTGCTGTAGGGTAGCGGTTGCTTGGATGTCTGCTTTGGAGGTCTCTGTTGCTTTGGTAGATTTTTATTTAGAGTCTCCGAGTATGTTTTTGTGATACTAAGCTACACACTCTCACAAAAGCAAACTTTTGTGAAGCAGGTTCTTTCTAAAGGACAAGAATCAAAATTACAGTTACAGCCAAGTATAAAATTGATGACTAGGAGAACGGTATAAGGGAGAAGCCACTGGCTTACCTCAGAAAATACTGCAAAGTTGAAGGAAAGAATAAAAATTCACCTATGCTGGTGGTGGTGTAGAGGGATAAAGCCCTGATTACAGTCCAGGGGTAAAATGTGTTTGATGTGTTTTGGGTGCTTGGCTCAAGCAGGGGAAGATGGGTGGGCATATCATTTGGGGGGGGGGGGGCTGCTGAGAGAATCTCTTGTGAAGTTCTGATGGAGACCACAGGTCAAAAGATAGCCAAGCTGGACATGTGAGAAGGGTAGGCATAATGACTGCTCTAGGCCTGGTTAGGCATGACCACAAGACACTCATCACAGCCCACACAACTTAACAGCACTTGTGACATCAGCAAGACAATCCAGGATCTAGTCTGATGAGGTTAGACCGGACATAAAGAATGGACACAGTACAGGACAGGAATTGGAGGACAAAGACGAAATGAAAAAAAGTTAGAGGGAAGCATAAAAATTGAGTAAAATGATAGCAATCAAGCAGTTACATTTCAGTATTACATTATCTGTTCATTGCATATTTATCAAGGGAATAGAAGTTTTTCTGTAAAATCTCATCACTCACGTGTATGAAGACAAGCTGCTGTCATAAGTTGACCGCACACCATGATTCTCCTCATTGTATCGGAACATTTCATTAGGATCCCAGCCATTTGACTACGGAAAAAGAACAACATTATTTACCATGAACTCTCATCTGCAACTACAATATGAAGACCTACATATATACTTGGCCTGGTTTTACACTGTAGCACTAACATTCACAGATGTCACATAAAAGGCTTCCTAAACAGGAGACTGGTGGTAGCAGTAATGCTTGTAAGAATACTCGCACCACACCATAAAGGTCATCATCATTCTGTTTCTAAACAACAGGCTAGGACATGGCTAATCTGCTGTCTCAGCATCAGGGCATGAATTGCTCAGCTAGTAAAGCAGCAGCATCATTTAATGGAGCCATATGCTGAAAAACTGGTACGTAAAAAGGGATAAAGATCAGCTCTCTCACTCTTGGGCTGGGGGAATAACAAAACTGATGCTCAAGAGTCTGCTCTGGTGATTCTTTTGGCTATGCAAATGCATGCAGGTCTCATCTGCCAGGGACAATGAAAGTGAAGACAGGTCTTTGGAAAGGAAAATATGAAATTAACCTTACATTAAAAATACAGCTAAAAAGATGGTGTAGATATCTTTGCTACCCCATGCATTCAGTCCTAGGAGGGAGCAGAGGTGGCCACTTTGTTCTGCTGATCACAAGACAACTTATTCAAGTGATAAGACATGAAAAAAACATAAGACTGAAACAGAAGTAAGCTTAACAACCACATCTTTCTTTTGCCCCACAACATGCTTGGCTCTAACTCATACAACTGCACAGTTTAAACTATTTTCAACATGATCCACGTAACTTGATAAATGGCCGGACATTAACAGGAACATTTTTAACTTTCCCAAAAATATTGCAAAAAAACTATGCTACCGTGTTAAAAATACCATAAATGAATGCAAAACGATATGAAAAACTGAAGTTCTTTAATTGTCTTTACTTTGATAATAAAGCAAAAATAATTTTACAATACTTCAAGGGTATGGTTTGTCCTGCAAAACCTCAGAGCTCAGTAAATGTCCCATTATGAGCATCTGAAAATGTAGTAACGCTAGAGACTTATTTCACAACTCTGCATCAAAAGTTGCAGCACTACAAGTAAAGATAATCTCTCAATATGGGCTTTCTCTCTAGACTTTTAACTTTTTACCTGCTGTCACTTGTGCCTCCACTACACAATTAGTCCTTACTAAAAATAAGCCACTTACTCAGTAACAATGCCAGCTCTCAATTACTCTCCTTTACAGAGCATTTCCTCACTATTTCCTTGTTGGTAGTTCAACTTCAGGTTCATCTCCACACTGATGGCATAACTTAACATCCCCAAATGTAAGAGGTCTGTTGTCCTATTAATGTATACCCAAAAAGGCTAGCATCTTGCTTCTAACTACAAATATTATCTTTAATAATTGTTTTACTCTATGTATTGTTGGAAAGTTTAGAAAAGAATTCTCTTCAGGTTATACTTTGCTTTTTTGGTGTAGAGTCAACTTATTTTGAATGAAGATATGTATCAAACTCCTGCTCTTAATTTTATTCATTTATGTTTTAATTTATTTAGCATCACCTAACCACTGCGGACCACGAGACAATTAATCATGTCATTGTTTGTGTTAAACTATGTTTAAGAGGATGGAACAGGTAAGCAAAGTATTAAATATAACCTGATTTTACCAAAAAATGTTCTCTTACTTTTAGACAGGCTACTCTGCTGCTCATACTTACACTCATTCTTCCATTAATATCATACAATTCAGAACTTGTTTCATTCCTCCCTTACCAAACCTCATGCAAAGTGCACAGCCTCTCACTAACAACCAAGTACAGATACTTGCAGCCCAGCAACACAGGCAAAGGCAAGGCAGGAGAAAATGATTGCTACCTGACTATCTGAATGTTGTCTGACACAAACATTAACAGAAGAAACACTGGGCAACTTATTGCAGAAGCCAATAGGACTTTAAACCTTGCTGTTTGTCCATTGGTAAATACTTGGCCACTTAGTAAGATTTATGAAACTGTGGGCTGATTTGCTTTCTACATCTCTTGAAGAAACTTCAGAGTCAAACTTGGAAATTCTGTCATACAAAAAAAAAGTGGGAACAAAGTGAAATGTCTATCAGCATTTGATCAGAGGCAGACCTGTCTCCGTGTTTCTGTGGCAGTGCTACGTAGTAGCACTCTGTATTCCTTTATTTTTTTTCTGCATACCGGAATAAGTAAAGCTCCAGAAAAAGAAAATAATTATCAAATCTCCAAGAAATTCCCTTCTCACGCTTTTTCAAGGTGAAATACTTGAATCTGTTTGTCGGACACATTAAGTGGTTATGACTGGTAATACTGAGGATTACGCCCGAGTCAGCAATCAGTGGTTTTATGATCGCTAAACAGTGTCTTTTTGGAAACTAAGATTAAGCCTGGAGTAGAAACTGATTCCTTAAACTAAAAAGTACTTATCTGTATCACCTTTTCCATAAGTAAAATTCATTAACTGTAAACTTTAATTTGGTGGTGGTGGTGGTGGGGGGGTCATCTGTAGAAATAAACAAACTGGCAGCATTTGAGTAAACAGCACTTCAAAAGACAAAAAGAAATATTGTTTGCTTGCAGCTATAAGTGGAAAACATGACATCTGATCTGACTGGGGGGGGGGGGGGTATCTGAAGTCACATCAAAGTTCTCTTATCATTTTTGCATTTCTCTGAAGTATAACTGTTTTCCAAGAAGGGTATTTAAGATGAGTGGATGCTGCTGGCTCAAAGGGTTTCTGAGTCAATAACTGAAGCAAAATTGCGACATCCCATGGGGGAAATGGGTCTCAAATTGGACAGCTCAGCAAAAAGCCCCTTTGAGGAAACCTTTACAATATTCTAAGAAAAACAATGGTATATGGCTAATGTGAAAGTTTGAAATGGAATCCATTTTAAACTTCTTTGATGGTAGAAAAAATACATTTTCAAACAGAGAAACAGCTGCCAAAAAGTAACAACCAAAAGAAAGGCAGCTGAAGGTGAATCTGGCAGTAAATGGTAAAAAATCCATCTTTAATCCACTAGGCAAAACCTGTAAGGGCACCAGATACATAATGTAAAGTGCTCATTATAAACCCTGCCAATTAACTTTTATCTAACAGGAACAACATTCAAGTTAAAATTAGTAAGACAACTTCCTTTTGCACAATGAACTTTGACCTGACATGAGTTTGTTTACAAACATAGTCAACTGTAAAGTTACCATACGTCCGGGTTTCCCCAGACACGTCCTCTTTTTTGGGCTCCTGTCCAATCGGTTTTTGAAAATTCTGCGTTTTGTCTGGGTTTTAAAACCCGGACAAATCGCAGAATTTTCAAAAAACAGAAATTTTTTTTTTTTTTGATTGCCTCATATACTGGTATATGAGCCAATCAAAAAACAGAGCTCTGTTCAATGCGGAACTGCTTGATGTTCCCCATTGAACAGAAGAGGGTCCGCTGTGCGAGGTTTTGACTGGCTCGTATACCGGCATATGGGCCAATCAAAAATCCCCAAACACGGACTTTTTTTTTTTTTTTGCTCTTCAACCTAAGAAGAGGGGAGAGCAAAAAAAAAAAAATTAGGTTTTAGTCCTACAAGAATAAAGACTTTTTTTTTTTATTGCTTTTCAGCCCTAACAGGACAAAATAATGTGTGCTGGTAGCAGCACATATTTTTTCGTCCTCTTTTTCACACAAACAAATATAGTAACCCTAGTAAACTGCAACTTAAAAAGTACAGTTTTGTACCTACCATAAATGTAGATGTTTGAGTGTCTTCACTGCTGCAGTCATTACACTTCGGTTATCCTGCCATCAGGCGGTCCCGCAGTCGGCCAGAGTTCCAATGTCTTGGTCCTGCGTCGGTTGCCGTCACCTCCTCCCTGACGCCAGTGCGCCAGGGGTACACAAGACGCAGCCGACGCCATTTTCTTCAGTTTTTCTTGCCTCAGATGTCAGGTGCCCCCAAATAGGTAGGCAATACATAATGGTAATAAAACATACAATAAAGGTAAAAAACAAAACCTTCAGTTACCAGCAAATACACCACATAGGTAGTATAAGGTTGAAAGGTATAGATAAGTCCCAGCTAAAAAAGAGGGGATGGCGGGTGGATAACCTGGACTGCAGCAGTGAAGACACTCTAACATCTACATTTATGGTAGGTAGAAAACTATACTATGTTCATAGTGTTTCACTGCTGCAGTCGTTGCACTTGGGTTGAATCCCAAAGCTGAGTTAGGGTGGATGGTTCTATAGAGGATTTGGGGTGGCTATGAGGCCCTGCAGCACTGCAGTGGCAAAGCCAGCTCTGGATCTAGAATAAAGAGGCAAGTAATAATGCTTGGTAAAGGTGTGCACTGAACTCCAAGTTGCAGCTTCCAAGATATCCTTGGTAGGTACTCCTCTAAGATAGGCAGTTGAAGTGGCTGTTGCCCTGGTGGAATGTGGTCTAATGTTACTTGGTACAGGTTTCCCATGCTGTGTGTAGCAGAACCAAATACAGTGTCCTATCCACTTTGAAATGGTCTGCTTTGAAATAGCCTTTCCCTGTGATCCTGCAGCATATGCTACAAACAATTGCTCAGTTTTTCTGAAAGCTTTTGTTTTGTCCAAGTAGAAACTTAACTGTCTGTGTATGTCCAAGGAATGCAGGAGTCTCTCCCCTTTATTCTGGGGATTTGGATAAAAAGTTGGCAAATGAATAGTTTGGTTAAGAGCCACGCTGGATACCACCTTAGGCATAAATGAAGGGTTTGTCATTAAAGAAACCCTGTCTTGGTCAAAAATTATGAAAGGCTCCATTGCCATTAGTGCTTGTAACTCTGAGACTCTTCTTGGTGAGGTTATTGCCAGAAGCAGAGCAGTTTTCCATGATAGATATTTTAATTCTGCTGAATTGGCTGGCTCAAAAGGAGGTAAAGTTAGTTTTTCCAAGACAAAATTGAGGTCCCAGGTTGGTGTTGGTGCTCTCCGGGGCGGTCTTATGTTTTTAGCCCCTCTGAGGTATTGTTTTAGCAATGGATGAGAGAAAATAGGAGGATCTGTGTTGTAGTGAGCCGAGATGGCAGAGGCGTGGATCCTAATGGATGAAAAAGATAGTCCTTTGTCCAGCATCTCAGTCAAGTATTGCAATATCTGAGGAATATTTGGGACAAGAGGGTCAAAGCTTTGACCGTGATTCCAGGCACAGAATCTCTTCCACTTTTCTGAATAAGATTTCCTGGTGCTAGGCCTCCTGGCCTCTAAAATGACATCCATAACAGCTTTAGAGAGTGGTGTCTGCTTGACTAATGAATCTGCCATGCAGCCAGGTTTAAAGTTTTGAGCTGACTGTGCAAGATCTGATTGTCTTGTTGAGTCAGAAGGTGCGGAGTTTGAGGTAAAATCCATGGTGGGACTTGAGCTAAGTTCTTTAAGAATGGGTACCAGTGCTGGCGTGGCCAGTCTGGGACAATCAGGATCATCTGTGGTTTTTCTTGTCTGGCTTTTAGGAGTACTTTTGAAAGGAGTGGCAGTGGTGGGAAGGCATAAACTTTTAGGCTTTTCCAGCTGAACGAGAGTGCATTCACTTTCCATGCTTGTGTGTGATAAGTCCTTGTGCAGAATTTTTGTAGTTGGCAATTCATTGGGGTAGCAAAAAGATCCATGTCTGGGCACCCCCATTTCTGCGTTATCATGCTGAATACTTGTGGATTTAATTTCCACTCGTGAGGATCCATGATGTTTCTGCTTAAGTCGTCTGCCAGAGTATTTTTCTTTCCTGGCAGGAATTGTGCCTGTAGATGAACTTGATACGTTAGAGCTGTGTTCCACAAGGTCATGGTTTGTCTGCATAGGGGATAAGAATGAGTGCCCCTTGCTTGTTTATGTACCACATAACTGTGGTGTTGTCTGTCTTTAATAATAGTTATCCTGGATGCAGAAGGTCCTTGACAGCCGTTGGGGCATTTTGTACAGCCAACATCTCTTTTTGATTGATGTGAAGATGCATTTGGTCTGCGGTCCACTTGCCCTGAATACATTTTCCTGCCATGTGTGCTCCCCAGGAGTAAACCGAAGCATCTGTAGTTAGTGTCTGCCTGGCTGTGGGTAGGCTAAAAGGCTGACCCTTGTTTAGGTGACATGCCTGTGCCCACCATCGAAACTCCTGTTGTAGGCAGGGAATTAGTGGTATTACTGCTTCCAAACTGTGACAGTGTTGAGTCCAAACACTTTAAGGTACCACTGTAATTTCCTCATATGCAGTCTGGCATATGGAATTAGAAGTATGCAAGATGCCATGAATCCCAAGGCCTGCAGAATTTTTCTTGCAGGGAGTTGGGTTTTTGTTGCCATTAATTGAAAGTACTGAGTCAATTGTCCTTGCTTATCTGGCATGAGATAAGCCATCTGGGCCGTTGTATTTAAGCTGGCACCCAGGAATATTATCTCTTGTGAGGGCACTAGTTTTGATTTTTTTTGTTTACTGTGTACCCTAGACCAGTTAGCAACCTTTTTACAAACGCCAGATGCTTTAGAAGAATGTCCTTGCTCTCTGCTTGAATAAGGCAGTCGTCCAGGTATGGATATATTTGAATTTCCTTTTGTCTGCAAAATGCAATTACTGGTGCCAGGCACTTTGTGAAGACCCTGGGCACAGTAGATAAGCCAAAGGGCAGTGCAGAGAACTGGTAGTGCATTGAACCAGCTATGAATCTGAGGTATCTTCTGCAACTTTGTCTGATAGGGACATGCAGGTATGCCTCTTTGAGGTCCAAAGTAACAAGCCAAGTCTTCTTGCCCAGCATGGGAAGAAGCTGCTGTAGTGTCAACATTTTGAATTTCGGAACATCCAGGTAAGTATTTAGAGTAGAAAGATCTAGTATGGGTCTCCAGGCTTTGTCCTTTCTTGGGACCAAGAAAAGTCTTGAGTAAAATCCTTGTCCATGTTCCTGTTGTGGCACTTTTTGGATAGCTCTCATGTCCATGAGGGCTGTAATTTGTTTTTGTGCCTCTGCCCATTGATTTTGTGGCAGATCTGGCATTCCTTGTAGCCTTGGTAGAGTGTGAAAGTGGAACCTGTAACCTTGAGACACAATGTTCAGAACCCATTTGTCTTGGGTGATTATATGCCAATTTTGAGAAAAAAGTGCAAGTTTTCCCTCTAAGGTAGCCGCCAAAAGGTAAGTGCTTGGCATTCGAAGGGGGAAGTCATTGGGACCGTTTCCTGTAAGGTTGCGACTTGTCTTCACCTCCTTTAGGGGTTGTAGTACCCCACTGTCGTGGTCTGTAAGAGCCTTGGGGCTGAGATCTGCCTCTTGGGTGTCTGTATCTGCCTCTTTCTGGTCTGTCTGACACTGGAAATGGCCAATTCTTTGAAGGCCAATTTCTGCTAAATCGAGGCGGCTGTACCTGTAAGAAATCCTTTACTGTTTGCATAGATTTGGCCTTATCCATTTTCTTTAATACCTCTTCTGCCTTAACACCAAATAAAATATCCTGCTGCAAAGGAGCATCCAATAATTTAGCCTTAACATGATCAGGTAAAGCTTGTTCTTTTAACCAAGCATGCCTTCGAATCGCAGATCCTGTAAAGTACAGTTTTGTACCTACCATAAATGTAGATGTTCGAGTGTTCACACTGCTGCAGTCATCACACTTGGGTTATCCTGCCGTCAGGCGGTCCCGCAATCGGCCAGAGGTCCAAAGTCTTGGTCCGGCGTCTGTTGCTGTCACTTCTTCCCTGACGGCAGTGCACCAGGGGTATAGAATATGCATCTGACGCCATTTTCTTCAGTTTTCCTTGCCCCAGATGTCAGGTGCCCCCAAGTGGGTAGGCAATACATATTGCTAATCAAAAATATACATATAAAATAAAAACAATACCTTCAGTTACCAGCAAATACACACAAAGGTTGTATAGGATAGAAGGGTATAGATAAGTCCAGCAAGTTCAGAGGGGATGGAGGGAGGGTAACCTGGACTGCAGCAGTGTGAACACTCTAACATCTACATTTATGGTAGGTACAAAACTGTACTATGTTCATTGTGTTACACTGCTGCAGTCATCACACTTGGGTTGAATCCCAAAGCTAAGTTTGGGTGGCTGGTCTATAAAGAGTTAGGATTGGCTAAGAGGCCCTGCAGAACTGCAGTGGCAAATCCTGCTCTGGATTTAGAGTAAAGAGGCAGGTGGTAATGCTTGGTGAAGGTGTGCACTGAACTCCAAGTTGCAGCCTCCAGAATTTCCTTGGTAGGTACTCCTCTGAGAAAGGCTGTTGAAGTGGCTGTTGCCCTGGTGGAATGAGGCCTAATGTTATTAGGGACTGATTTTCCATGCTGTGTGTAGCAGTACCGAATACAGTGTCCTATCCATTTCGATATAGTCTGCTTTGAGATAGCCTTGCGATCCTGTAGCATATGCTACAAACAGTTGATCAGTTTTCCTGAAAGCTTTTGTTTTGTCCAAGTAGAAGCGTAGCTGGCTGTGTATGTCCAAAGAATGCAGAAGTTTCTCCCCTTTATTTTGGGGGTTTGGATAAAAAGTAGGCAAATGGATGGTTTGGTTAAGAGCCACACTAGATACCACCTTTGGCATGAAGGTAAGGTTTTTGTCCTTAAAGATACCCTGTCCTGATGAAAAATTATAAAAGGTTCCACTGCCATTAATGCCTGTTGCTCTGAGACTCTTCGTGCTGAAGTTACTGCCAGGAGCAGAGCTGTTTTCCATGATAAAAAATTTAGATCGGCTGTATTGGCTGGCTCAAAAGGTGGTAGAGTCAGTTTTTCCAAAACGAAATTGAGGTCCCAAGTTGGTGTTGGTGCTCTCTGGGGCAGTCTTATGTTTTTAGCCCCTCTGAGGTACTGCTTTAGCAAGGGATGAGAGAATAAAGGAGGATCCGTGTTGTAATGTGCAGAAATTGCAGAGGTGTGAATCTTAATTGATGAAAAAGATAGGCCGCTGTCCAGCATCTCAGTTAAGTATTGTAAAATCTGAGGAATGTTTGGAACAAGAGGGTCAAGGCTGTGAGCCTGGTTCCAGGCGCAGAATCTCTTCCATTTTTCTGAGTAAGCTTTCTTGGTGCTAGGCCTCCTGGCCTCCAAAGTGACATCCATAACAGCTTTAGATAGAGGTGTTGCCTGTTTGACTAAAGTATCTGCCATGCAGCCAGGTTTAGGGTTTTGAGCTGACCGTGCAGGATCTGATTGTTTTGTTGAGTCAGAAGGTGTGGAATTTGGGGCAAAATCCATGGTTGGCCCTGAGCCAAGTTCCTTAAGATAGGGTACCAGTGCTGGCGTGGCCAGTCTGGAGCAATCAGGGTCATCTGTGGTTTTTCTTGTCTGGTTTTTAGGAGTACCTTTGAAAGGAGAGGCAGTGGTGGGAAGGCATAGACTTTTAGGTTTTTCCAGCTGAACAGAAGAGCATCCACTTTCCATGCTTGTTTGTGATAAGTCCTTGTGCAGAATTTTTGTAGTTGGCAGTTCAGAGGGGAGGCAAAATGATCTATGTCTGGGCATCCCCATTTTTGTGTTATGCTGAAGATTTGTGGATTCAATTTCCATTCGTGAGGGTCCATGACATTTCTGCTTAGGTCGTCTGCCATAGTATTTTGCTTTCCTCGCAGGAATTGTGCTTGCAGGCGAACTAGGTACGTTAGAGCTGTGTTCCACAAGGTCATGGCTTGCCTGCATAGGGGATAAGAATGAGTGTCCCCTTGTTTGTTTATGTACCACATTACTGTGGTGTTGTCTGTCTTTAGTAATAGCTGTCCTGGATGTAGAAGGTCCTTGAAAGCTGTTAGGGCATTTTGAACAGCCAACATCTCATTTTGATTGATGTGAAGATGCATCTGGTCTGTGGTCCACTTGCCCTGAATGCATTTTCCTGCCATGTGTGCTCCCCAGGCGTAATCCGAAGCATCTGTTGTTAGAGTTTGCCTGGCTGTGGGTTGGGTAAAAGACTGACCCTTGTTTAGGTGACATGCCTGTGCCCACCATCGAAACTCCTGTTGTAGGCAGGGAATCATTGGAATTACTGCTTCTAGACTGTGAGAATGTTGAGTCCAAACACTTTTTAGGCACCATTGTAATTTCCTCATATGCAGTCTGGCATATGGTAGTAGTATGCAGGATACCATGAATCCCAGGGCCTGCAGAATTTTTCTTGCAGGGAGATGGGACGTTTTTGCCAGTAGTTGAAAATATTGAGTTAGTTGCACTTGTTTGTCTGGCGTGAGGCAAGCCATCTGGGCCGTTGTATTTAAGCTGGCACCCAGGAATGTAATCTGTTGTGAGGGCACTAGTTTTGACTTCTTTTCGTTTACTGTGTACCCTAGAGAAATTAGCAATTTTTTCACAAATGCCAGATGCTGTAGAAGAATGTCCTTGGTCTCTGCTTGAATGAGGCAGTCGTCCAGGTATGGATATATTTGAATTCCTTTTTGTCTGCAAAATGCAATTACTGGTGCCAGGCACTTTGTGAAGACCCTGGTTGCAGTAGATAAGCCAAAGGGCAGTGCAGAGAATTGGTAGTGCATTGTACCAGCTTTGAATCAGAGGTATCTTCTGCAATTTTGTCTGATAGGGACATGCAGGTTATGCCTCTGAGGTCCAGAGTAACAAGCCAAGCCTTCTTGCCCAGCATGGGTAGAAGCTGCTGTAATGTCAACATTTTGAATTTCGGAATATCCAGGTAAGTATTCAGAATTGAAAGGTCCAGTATAGGCCTCCAGGCTTTGTCCTTTCTGGGGACCAAGAAGAGTCTCGAGTAAAATCCTTGTCCTTGTTCCTGTTGTGGTACTTTTTGTATAGCTCTCATGTCCATGAGGGCTAAAATTTGTTTTTGTGCCTCTGCCCATTGACTTTGTGGCAGGTCTGGCATTCCTTTTAGCTTTGGTAAAGTATGGAAGTGGAATCTGTAACCTTGACACACAATATTCAGGACCCATTTGTCTTGGGTGATTGTTTGCCAGTTTTGAGAAAAAAAAAGTGCTAGTTTTCCCCCTAATGGGAGCTTCCAGAAGGGACGTGCTTGGCTTACGCAAAGGAAAGTCATTGTGACTGTTTCCTGTAAGGTTGAGACTTGTCCCCACCTCCTTTTGGGGTTGAGGTGCCCCACTGTCGTTGTCTATTTGAGCCTTGGGGTTGAGATCTGCCTCTTGGGCGTCTGTATCTGCCTCTCTGTGGCCTGTCTGACACTGGAAAGGACCAATTTTTTGTTGGCCAATTTCTGCTAAACAGAGGTGGCTGTACCTGTAAGAAATCCTTGACTGTTTGCATAGATTTAGCTTTATCCTGCATTTTGTTTAACACCTCTTCTGCCTTAACACCAAACAAGGTATCATGTTGTAAAGGAGCATCCAATAACTTTGCCTTAACATGATCAGGTAAACTCTGTTCTTTTAACCAAGCATGTCTTCGAATAACAGAACCTGTAACTGCGGCTCTACAAGAGGCCTCTAAAGAATCAAAACCACATTGCAGAGTATGTTTTCCCACCTGTTCAACTGCATGCAATAAATCCTGCATTTCTTTACAATCAGCAGCTTCTGAGCTAGCAAGCATTTTCTGTTTTAACTGAGCCATTAAATATTGTTGGTACTTAAGCATGTGAAACTGGCAATTTAAAGCTCTTATTGCTAAAGTTGCAGACGTGTATACTTTCTTCCCCCATCTATCCAAAGCTCTGGAATCTCTGTCAGAGGGTACTGGGTTTTTTGCAATGGAAGCCTTAACCCCTTTTGGACCCTGGGAAATAGTTTCTGGATCAGCAGAAGGGTTTTGGTAAAGAAACTTGTGAGAGTCAGGGACTCTAATACCTATCTGGCTTGGCTGGAGCAGGGGGCAAAGAGTCAGGAGATAAGCTGGATTCAGAGAACACATCATCCACAATGTCTAGTACAGGCGGAATAGCCAGGGGCCTGTGCTGAGGCAGTAAGAGGAAATCCCAGAGCTTTTTCTTGGATTCTGAGTATTCCTGACTTTCCCAATGGAAATGTTCCCTCATGGTATGTAAAGTTTCCCTAAAAGAGTAATCCTCAGGAGGAGAGGCTGAAGGGATAGATTCCTCAGCATCAGAGTCCTCATAGGGGGGTAAAGAGTATCCCTGGTCTGAAGGGGAATCAGAGGAAATGGAAACCTGATCAGAGGAGTCATAGTCTGTATCCTGCCTAGGCCTTTTCTCAGGAGGGGGATGGGAACCCCTGATTAGAGTAATGAGGTCTTCGGCCATTTTAAGCATCTGTTTCTTAGGCATGGAGGACTGTCCAGGAGAATGCTGTACTTGTTTCTTTGTCTTTAATGGCACCTTTGTCTTGGCTGTTGTTTTAATGGTAAATTGTGAAGGTCTGTGGAGTCTGAAGCGGCCTGTGGCTCTGAGGTAGCGGGTGTCAGGGGCTGCGAAAGCACCTCACTGAGAACCGGCGACTGGCCTAGAAGAGGTTCCGTCGTCAGTTTTGGACCTCTGATGCCTGTCTTTATCCTTGTCTGCATTTTTTCGGTATTGAGGTCGTCAGCTGATCCGACGGCATGGTATAATTGAACCTTCGGCCAAAGTAGTGTAAACCAAAATCAAAACATCTCTTTATAGTGCGTTTGTTGAATCTAGCACAAAACCAACAACTAGTGACGTCGTGATCAGGGCCTAGGCATGGAATACAGTAAGAGTGGAAGTCCTTATGAGGTATTTGCTTCCCAAATGAAATACAATTATTAACTTTTTCTGACATCGGTCTGAGGCAAGAAAAAGGTTTCCCCAACAGGGTACTTAGCTTTATTGAAGACTTCGGATCTGAAATTAGACTTCGAAAATCTCAGGAGTCAGCCGACCGGCACTTGCGAACTGCTTCTGCTTCGGGCATTGCGCGGCAAGAAAGACTGAAGAAGATGGCGTCGGATGCGTATCATATACCCCTGGCGCACTGACGTCAGGGAAGAAGCGACAGCAACCGACGCCGGACCAAGACTTTGAAACTCTGGCCGACTGCGGGACCACCTGATGGCAGGATAACCCAAGTGTGACAACTGCAGCAGTGTAACACGATGAACATCTGCTGCTCTACAAGAAGCCTCTAATAATCAAAACCACATTGCAAAGTATGTTTTCCCACTTGTTCAGCTGCATGCAATAATCCCTGCATTTCCTTATAGTCAGGATGTTCTGAAATTGTAATAATTTTCTGTTTTAACAGAGACATTAAATATTGTTGGTATTTAAGCATGTGAAACTGGCAATTTAAAGCTCTCACTGCTAAAGTTGCAGAAGTGTAAACTTTCTTCCCCCATCTGTCTAATGCTCTAGAATCTCTGTCAGAGGGAACTGGATTCCTAGCCGTGGAAGCCTTTACCCCTTTGGGACCCTGGGAAATAGTTTCTGGATCAGCAGCAGGGTTTTTATAAAGAAATTTGTGAGAGTCAGGGACAATGTAGTACCTGTCTGGCTTGACTGGAGCAGGGGGCAAAGAATCAGGATTTAAACTTGATTCAGAAAACACATCATCCACAATAACTAACACTGTCGGAATAGCAAGGGGTCTGTGCTGAGGTAATAATAAAAAGTCTCTGAGCCTTTTCTTGGATTCTGAGCAATCCTGGCCCTCCCAATGGAAATGCTCCCTCATGGTATGTAAAGTTTCCCCAAAAGAATAATCCTCAGGAGAAGAGGCTGAAGGAATTGATTCTTCAGCATCTGAGTCCTCATAGGGGGGTAAAGAGTATCCATGGTCCGAAGAGGAATCAGAAGAAATGGAAACCTGGTCAGAGGAATCCGTCTCTATCCTGCCTAGGCCTTTTACCAGGAGGGGGATGGGAACCCCTGATCAGAGTAATTAAGTCTTTGGCCATTTTGAGCATTTGTTTTTTAGGCATGGAGGCCTGTCCAGGTGAATGCTGCACTTGCTTCTTTGTCTTTAATGGAGTTTTAGACTTGGCTGTAGTTTTTATGGTAAGCTGTGAAGGTCTGAAAACACCCTCAGAAGCCGATGCCTGCTCAGCGGCTCCGGACCCATCTGAAGGGTTAGTTTCCATAGGCCCAACATCTTGAGTATCCAGAGGCCTAGACATCTCCACGTGGGAGTCGGAGGTGGCCTGTGGCTCTGAGGTGGCGGGTGTCAGGGGCTGCGAAAGCGCCTCACTGAGAACCGGGGAACCAGCGACTGGCCTAGAAGAGGCTTCATTGTCAGTTTTGGGCCTCAGATGCCTGTCCTTGTCTTTGCGATTTTTGTGTATTCCGGTCGTCGGTTGTTCCGACGGCGTGTTATAATTAAACCTTCGGCCAAAGTAATGGCGAGCAAAATCAGACGTTTAATAGTGCATTTGTTAAATCTAGCACAAAACCGACAACTAGTGACATCGTGGTCTGGGCCTAGGCATGGAATACAGTAAGAATGAAAATCCTTATAAGGTATTTGCTTCCCACAAGAAATACAATTAACTTTTACTGACATCGGTCTGAGGCAAGAAAAAGTTTCCCCAATGGCGTACTTAGCTTTATAGAAGACTTCGGTTCTGAAATTCGAACTGAAAATCTCAGGAGTCGGCCGACCGGCACTTGCGAACTGCTTTTGCTTCGGGCACCGCGCGGCAATCAAGACTGAAGAAAATGGCGTCGGCTGTGTCTTATGTACCCCTGGCACACTGGCGTCAGGGAGGAGGCGACGGCAACCGACGCCAGACCAAGTCTTTGGAACTCTGGCCAACTGCAAGACCACCTGACGGCAGGATAACCCAAGTGTAATGACTGCAGCAGTGAAACACGATGAACATCTGTCAGTTTCAATTAATCAAAGACAACAAATACAGTAATGTTATAAAAATGTAAGCAAAAGTAAGAAAAAAGTAAAATAATTTAGTAAAAATGAATGTATATATGTGTATGTAGTGATATAGTAAAACTGTGAGGGTTTCATCTGGTGAAAATAGTAAAAATAAGAAGTTATGTACCTACCATAACGTTCCATGTTAGTTGTCTTCTCTCGCCTTCTTTCTTGCTTGATGGGTTCGGAGCCGATCCCTCGGCTCCGACTCGGCACTTGCTAAGCTCGAGAGTCTCTTTCACCAGCTCGAGGCAGCCCCATATCCCATGATGCAAGGCAGTAAATACCCAGATCTCGTTTGTTGCCAAAGGGCAATAATACCAAGCATAAAATACTTCCCAAAGGAAGAGGAAACTTACAAATGGAAAAAAGGACCAGGTCTGAATGGTCTTTAGCATAAAAGTTTCTTATACAAGGTCTGTCCAGGCCAGGGGGAAGGAGGGAGGGTCGCAAGAAAGAAGGCGAGAAGACAACTAACATGGAACGTTATGGTAGGTACATAACTTCTTAATGTTAAGTTGTCAATCTCGCCTTCATTCTTGCTTGATGGGACCGCGTCCTAGCACCTCTATCCTGGGTGGCTCAATGGAACAAACTCTTGAGAACTGTAGAGCCAAAACTGGCCCTGTCCCTGGAGGCCAAGTCCAATTTGTAATGGGAAACAAAAGTGTGAGGAGTGGCCCAAGTGGCGCTGCACAAATAGTGTCCAAAGGCAGTCTAGCTTGAAAAGCTGTAGAAGTAGCTAAACTCCTAGTTGAATGTGCTTTAGGTTTTGAGCACAGCTGTTTTCCCCTGATCGTATAAATTTCAGTGATGACCGAAGAAAGCCATCTGGACAAAGTCACTTTAGAAACAGGAAGGCCTTTTTTATTATCCGCATAGGAAACAAAAAGTTGATCAGATTTTCTAAATTTTTTTGTTCTGTCCAAATAATATCTGAGCTGATGGTGGACGTCAAGATAATGTAGCTTTTGTTCAGCTCTATCTGAATAGTTAGGAAAAAATACCGGGAGATCAATGGATTGATTCAGATTGTTTTTTGAAGCGACCTTAGGTAAAAAGGATGGATTAGTTCTCAAAGATGCTCTGTCTTTGTGAAAAATCAAATAGGGGGGTCGAACCGAAAGAGCATGAAGTTCAGACACCCTCCTGGCAGATGTAATAGCCACTAGGAATAAAGTTTTCCAAGAAAGATATTTTAGTGAACAAGAAACAGCTGGCTCGAAGGGGGGAAGAATTAAGGATGTCAGCACTAAATTTAGATCCCACTGAGGAGGAGGATTCCTGATTGGAGGCTTTAGTAGGAAAATTCCTTTCAAGAAGGCCCTGCAGAGCCTATGGGACATAATATTATGATCTGCTATCCCGACATGAAAATTAGAAATAGCAGCCAACTGAACTCTGACTGTGGAAGAAGAGGAGCCTGCATGAAAAATCTCTGCTAAGAAGTCCAGAACTGCCTGAACAGGGGCAGTAAAAGGATCAATATTTTGGGCCTTAGCCCAATAAGAGAAACGTTTCCATTTGCTCGTGTAAATCCTCCTGGTAGAGGATTTTAGTGAAGCTACTATGATGTCTCTAACTGGGTTAGAGATCAAAGGAAGCCTGGCTAAGGAAGGAAGTGGAGCAACCATGCTGTGAGGTTGAGAGAGGGATTGACCGGTGCAGCTGACCGGATTGGTGAATCAGTAGATCTGGCACTGGGTCCAGATGCCACGGCTGCACCAAAAGGTGATGATGGAGGAACGGGAACCAAACTTGTCGAGGCCAGTAAGGGGCAATGAGAATCAATTTGGCTCTCAAAGCGGTAGCTTTCTGGATCACCTGAGGGATCAGAGGAAATGGAGGGAAGGCATAAAGAAGTCCCTGGGGCCAATCCTGGGTCAGAGCGTCTCTGGGGATGGCCTGATAGAGGGAAGAGGCTGAAGAAGTCTGGACATTTGCTGTTTTGGGGAGTAGCAAAAGATCGCAACATGGACGACCCCATTCCAGAAAAATCTCTTCCGCTATAGATTGCTTGAGAGACCACTCGTGAGGCATGAGGATAGCTCTGCTCAATCTGTCCGCTATAATATTGGTTTTCCCAGGGATATGCGTTGCTACCAGAAACCGATGAGAGGAGATCGCCCATTGCCAAAGTCTGAGCTTCTCGACACAAGGGGTAGGACTTGGTTCCGCCCTGTTTGTTGATATACCAAACTACAGACATGTTGTCTGTGTGGACTGCAATTGTCCCTACGGGAAGAAAGTCGTTGAGGGCTTGCAACGTTAAAAGCACTGCTCTCATCTCCAGGACATTTATGTGCAGATGGTACTCGAGCGGTTGCCACGTCCATGAACCATCCTGCCCTGATAATGACCCCCCCACCCGATCAGGGAGGCATCCGTGGTGACAGTGGCTATCGGGGACGGAGGTACAAAGCACCTGCCTTGGTGAACCTGAGACGATGTGATCCACCAAGCAAGATGCTTTTTGCATGTCTGTGTCACCAGAATCTGGTGACGCATTGGAAGTTGCTGGTATGACCACTGTGTGAACAGCATCCACTGAAGAAGGCGCATGTAGAATCGAGCCAGGGAAGAAGAGTAATGGCGCAGCCATGAGACCTAATACCTTCAGAACCATTCTGGCCTGTATTTTCTTGCTGGCCAGAATGATCCTGACATGAGTCTGAATGTCTGAAACTCTTTGATCTGTAAGGGTAGCTGACATCCGAACAGTGTTTAAGTTTGCCTATGAAGGTAATAGACTGGCAGGGCGATAAGGATGACTTTTCAAGTTGATTGAGATGCCCAAATGAGAACAAAGCTCTATTGTGTATTCTCTGGATTGTATACGCTGATGCCTGGTGGTGGCTGACAGGAGCCAGTCGTCGAGATCTGGAAACACCTGGAATCCTTGGCGTCTCAGGTGAGCCGTGACCACTGCCATGCATTTGGTGAACACTCTGGGGGCTGTAGTGAGACCAAAGGGCAGGGCTCTGAACTGGAAGTGACTGGACCCCAGCCGAAGCGGAGAAATCTCCTGGAGCGTCTGTGAATTTTGATGTGATAGTACGCGTCCTGAAGATCTATTGAGCACATCCAGTTGTCCTTCTGTAAGAAGGGCAGAATTGACTGAAGAGTGACCATTCGAATCTTGTCTTCCTGACAGACTTGTTGAGTCTGCTGAGATCCAATATTGGTCTCCAGTCTCCGTCTTTTGGGGACCAAAAGAACCTTGAGTAGATTCCGGGCTCTGAATGGTCTATTGTAACTGGCTGAATGGCTCTTTTTGCAGTAGTTTTGATTTCTAACTCTGCAATGTCCCTTAGACCGGTGGTACATCTGGAAGGGAACTTGAGGGGAAGGGACTTTCCTCGAAAGGAATTATGTAACCCTTGGATATGATCGACTGTACCCATCTGTCTTGAGTGAGGGAATGCCAGGCTTCTGGGTACAGTGATAATCTTCCCGACTGCCTCCAAGGAGGGACAGCCGGGCAACACCTCAGGGATGCTGAAAGGGATTATCAGAGAGAGGCTCCCTGTTTCCCTGGTTCTTCGGACCCCCTCTGCCTCTAGAGCGTCTGTTGTTGTTACCCCTCTGCCTCTAGGGGTAAACTGACAACGTGAATCCGGCGTGCCTCCTTGGGATTTCTGAACCACATCTTCCCACCCTTCTGTCCTTTGGGATAAGGCCTAGAAGGGGTGGAAAACGGACTCCAACAGCAGAAAGAGTCTTGCCGTCCTGCTCGCACCTGGTCAAGGTTTCCTTCACCTGAGGGCCAAACAAAGCTGACCCATCAAAGGGAGAATTTGTGAAGGACGCCTTAAAGGGATCTGCAAAATCACATAGCCGCATCCAGGCTTGGCGTCTAAGAGCCACACCTGTGCCTGCGGCTCTACCTGCTCCATCCGCAGCATAAGATATTAGCCGCATGGAGGAGTTTGCAATGGAATTGAGGGTTCCTAGCTGAGAAGCAATTTTTTCTTGAGCCCCTGCAGCTGTAGGATCCTGAACTACTTCCCCCAGCTCCTTCAGGATATCCCTTTGGAGTCTGGTGAAGTGACATAGGTAATTCAGCGAACGCATAGCAAAGGTCGCTGATGAAAACATCCGCTTACCATACCTATCCATGGTCCTAGAGTCCTTATTAGGAGGATGGACGGGCACGGAAGGATCTGCAAGTTCCTTTTTGGTGGCCGCAGCCACCACCATGGCATCAGCGGGACACCCTTAGTAAGGAATTGTTTGTCGCCGGGTGATAAATTTTGAAGGCCTCCTAGGGACTGGCTCTACAGAGTCAGGAGCTGCCCACGCCTTCGTGCAATCACCTGCATAAGGGGTCGAAGGCGGAGATACCCAGGAGGTGGAGGGCCGAGATCCAAACGCCTCTAGGTATACTGACTCATCCTCAGAGGGATTGCTGGTGGGCCAGTTTCCACTCTGTTTCAGAAGTTCTAGGATGTCTGAGAAGGAGACATCCTCAGAGGGGATCTAGGGATCCCTCTGACTCATCAAAGTCAGTATCCAGTGACAGACTCGGGAAGTCTACATGCTTCCTCTTACAAGTCCTCTTCCTAGGAGGATCTCCCGAAACATCAGGAGAATCCTCGGAAGAGGGGGAAATTCCCAATGGGGAAACCTGAGGCGGAGGATCTCTGGGTCCTGTAGCAAGAGAAGTGGCAGAGATGTCAGCAGGTACAATAGAGGGAGGAGCTACGGGAACAGACTGCTGACTGATACCAGTGGCCAGTACACTCTTCATCACCTCGAATGCTCCCCTCCCAGGCAGGTCCGAGAGAACCCGCTCCGAAGAGCTAGGAACTCCAGGGGCCACCGAAGGGAAGTCTCGAGGCAGATGTCGGAGCCGAGCTCACCAAGGCCGAGGCTCCAAGGGAAGAGCGGGCTCGGACAAGGGTCCGATGCCACTCACCCCTCGGAGGAGACCATGGAAGCCCGACCACGAATCCCTCTAAGGAAGAGGAGATAAGAGTAGAGGCTGAAGGAACAGAAGGGGTATCCGTCCTCCAGCCGTAGCAGTAACCATTCCGAAGACTCCAACTCCAAACTCTGTGGTAGAGTTGAAGGAGGAACAGTAACGGGGTGTGGGCCAACAGTCGTCTGTTGAGACGGACTGTGTAACATTTGGGCCAGTACCTGTGACTTGAGTAATCTACTGACCACTCTCTCTAGGTCATGGTCTGATAACCTGGATGACCTTGAAGATCGGCTCCGATGGCTCCGTTCCGATAGAAGAGGTGAAGCCGGCGCCGAAAGTATCGGCTCCAAGGAAGGAGACCTCGACCTCTTCCTGGAATGAGCCATCGGAGCCGATACAATAGATCCTGTCGGAGCCGACTTCTCGGAGCTGACAGGAAGCCTCGATGTATCGGCTCCAGCCGGAGCCGATACAGCCACCAAAGTAACGGTGTCGAGCCGATCGGAGCCGACACCGATGCCTGTGCCACATGGGTGTCGGAACCGATCGAGCCGACATCGAAGTGGTCAAAACAGATTCGCACCGATAGCCATCGGGCGAAAGCTTTGTCGATCAGAATCGGCTCCAGCGGAGCCGATCTCGACTCAATACGAGTCGGAGCCGAGGCCGCAGGCTTAGAAACAGAAGCCTGGGCCTTGGCAGGTTTAGTTGATTTTGGTGGAGCCGACTTAGCCGGAGAGCCCTCCGGCTTAAGAAGGCCCCTAAGAATCAACTTATTACGTCTCTCCTGCAGGACTCTCTGGCTGAAGGAGTGACAAATAGCACAGGAGTCCTGCAGGTGAAGAGGGCCCAGACAATACAGGCAAGAAGTGTGACCGTCTGTCAGAGACATCTTCTGACAGCACGAGTCACACTTCTTAAAACCAGACCCTCTCCTTAGACATAGTGTTGAGAACACAACACACACACACACAACACCAGTCTAAATTAACTTACACAAATACCAAAAAGGTATTCTATAAAATCCAACACACACACACCCTAACAGGGGGGGGATGGGATAGGGAAAAATTGACTAACAAAAAATTAAAGGAGACAGGAAAATTCTGTCAGAAAGGGTAGAATATAACTTAAACTATCAATAAAAGAGTTTTTTTGACTAAAAAAGGGGCTTAAATCACAAAAGTGAACAACTTACCAGGAGCTGGTAAAAAGAAGACCTCCTAAGCGAAGCGGCAAACGAGATCTGGGTATTTACTGCCTTGCATCATGGGATATGGGGCTGCCTCGAGCTGGTGAAAGAGACTCTCGAGCTTAGCAAGTGCCGAGTCGGAGCCGAGGGATCGGCTCCGAACCCATCAAGCAAGAATGAAGGCGAGATTGACAACTTAACATTTACACTTTCATGGAAAAAAAACTGTTCAAAAGATGTTACGTACACCCTTTAGCTGCAACTTGGCAGCTCTCATTTTTAGCAGTGGCTTAATGGAGATGTTCTCATTTAAGCTACGAAATTTATTGGCTTTTCAAGTTACCTGCCGCCACAGTTCTTTATACTCAATTTGTGTTTCCCTCTCATTCCTTTGTACATCCTCTAGAACAAAGGAGGACATTTTTGCCTTAACATGTTTTAGTGTACTTGAAGAGAGCATTGTTCTCATTTTCATTCTGATCATCACAATTGTGTTTGTAAATTCTCCTTCTGAGTTGTCTTTCAGTTTTACCTATGTAGAATGAACTACAAAAGTCACAGGTAGCTATATATACTAGCCCTGCAGAGTTATAATTATAATATTTCTTCCCTTCCAAACATTTTTTCTGTTCTTTACAAAAATGGATTCCTTGTGGGAAGTAAATGAACATTTTGAACACTTTCCACACTTAAATGTTCCCTTTTTCCTTCCCTGAGTAGCAATAAAGTACAGTTGTGTACACTTACCATAAATGTAGATGTTCAAGTGTATTCACTGCTGCAGTCATCGCATTTGGGTTATCTGCCTGCAGGTAACCCTCAGCCGGACTTAATACCAGAGTCTTGGATTCCTGCATCGGATGCGGTCTCTTCTTCCATGACATCAGGGGTATAAAACATGTAGCCAATGCCATTACATCAGTTTTTCTTGTCCCAGATGTCAGGTGCCCCCACAATGGGAAACAATTGTATGTTATGGTACCCCTCCAACAAAAAGCAAATACACCAGAAAGCTTAAATACACCAAACAAGAAGGAAAGTTAGAGCCAAGAGAAGTCGGGGGCTGGAGGGAGGGTAACCAGGACTGCAACAGTGAATACACTTAAACATCTACATTTATGCAAGTGTACACAACTGAACTATGTTCTTCGCGTTTCACTGTTGCAGTCATCACATTTGGGTTGATTCCCAAAGCTAAGGAAGGGAGGAGGAAGTTAGAGAGCATTAGGGCCAGCTATTAAGCCCTGCAAGACTGCAGTGGCAAAACCAGCTCTGGATTTAGAAAAAATAGGCATGTGATAATGCTTGGTGAAGGAATGTACAGAGCTGCAGGTAGCAGATTCTAGGATGTCCCTGGTGGGGACACCTCTGAGAAAGGCTGTAGAGGTAGATGAAGCCCTGGTGGAATGTGAACTTATCCCCTGTGGGGTAGGTTTTCCATGGTGCTTATAGCAGAAATGAATGCAACGGGCTATCCACTTAGAAATGGCTTGCATTGAAATAGCCTTCCCCTCTGCACTTGCAGCAAAGCCAACTAGCAGCTGTTCAGATTTTCTAAGAGGATTAGTCCTGTCCAAATAAAATCTAAGTTGTCTGTGCACGTCCAAAGAGTGCAGTATTCATCCTCCTTCGTTTTGTGGATTTGGGAAAAAGGTAGGCAAATGAATGGACTGATTAAGGGCCACACTAGACATCACCTTGGGCATAAAAAGAGGATTGGTCCTGAGGGAAACCCTGTCTGCGGCTCCACTGCCACGAGGGCCTGTAATTCAGACACTCTTCTTGCTGAAGTGAGGGCTAGAAGGAAGGCTGTTTCCCAAGAAAGAATTTCAACTCTGCAGTTGCAGCTGGCTCAAAAGGAGGGAGAGTGAGCTTTTCCAGTACAAAGTTAAGGTCCCAGGCTGGAGTAGGGGCTCTCCTGGGGGTCTTAAAGTTTTGGCCCCTCTGAGGAATTGCTTTAGCAGGGGGTGAGAGAAGAGGGGTGGTTCAGAATTATAATGTGCTGAAATGGCAGAGGCATGAATTTTAATAGACAAGAAGGATAGGCCCTTGTGGAGCATTTCTGTTAAGTACTGAAGAATATGAGGTAAGCTGGGCACTGGTCTGCCCATCCCCCGAGTCTGGCTCCAGGAACAGTATCTTTTCCACTTTTCAGCATAGGATTTTTTAGTACTAGGCCTCCTTGCCTCCAAAATGACATCTAGCACCTGCTTACTGAGGGATGCTACTGGAGAGTTCAAGGAATTAGCCAGGCTGCAAGGTTCAGGGTTGGAAGCTGAGGGTGCAGAATCTGGCCTGCCTGCTGGGACAGCAGGGAAGGGGTCTGAGGCAGGTGCCATGGTTCCAGAATGTCATACTGTGCAAGAGGAGGTACCAGTGCTGGCATGGCCAGTCGGGTGCAATCAGTGTAGTCCTTGGTTTGATCTTTGGCAAAACCTTCGAGGGGAGAGGCAGAGGGGGAAAAGCAAACTGAGAGGCTTTTCCAGATAAAGGACAGGGCATCCACTTTCCAAGCTTGACTGTGGGAAGTCCTTGTGCAGAAACTGTCCAACTGGTAGTTTTGAGGGGAGGCAAACAAGTCTACCTCTGGGGTCCCCCCCATTTGTTCCTCAAGAGGCTGAATATTTTTGGTTCCAGTTTCCATTCGTGTGGGTCCATTAGATTTCTGCTTAGGTCGTCTGCCAGTGAATTTAGCTTGCCTGGCAGGAATTGAGCTTGTAGGTGCACTTGGTAGCTCAAGGCTGTGTTCCACAGAGCCATGGCTAGCCTGCATAGAGGGTACGAGTGGGCTCCCCCCTGCTTGTTTATGTACCACATAACTGTGGTGTTGTCTGTCTTTACCAATAATTGTCCTGGAAGAATGTGGTCCTTGAAGGCTGTCAATGAATTCTGTACAGCTAACATTTCTTTTTGGTTGATATGCAGGTGCATCTGTCTCGGGTTTCATTTGCCCTGAATGCACTACCCTGCCAAATGATTCCCCCCCCCATGCATAGTCTGATGCGTCTGTTAGGGTTTGGGCGGCAGGGGGAAGAGTGAAAGGGAGCCCTTTGTTGTGGTAGCAGGCCTCTGCCAACCAAAGACAGTCTGTCTTTATACAAGGAATGATAGGAATTATTGATTCCAGGTCTTGAGAATGTTGACACCATAGGCTTTTTAGATACCATTGCAGTTTCCTCATATGCAGTCTTGCATATGGAATTAGTAGAATGCAAGAGGCCATGAACCCCAGGGCTTGGATAATTTTCCTTGCAGATAGCTGTCTCTTTGTGGCCAGTTGTTTGAAGTAGGTTGTTAAATAAACTTGTTTATCTGGAGTGAGGAAAGCCATCTGGAAAGTTGTGTTCAAGCTTGCTCCCAGGAATACAATTTGTTGGCAGGGTACTAGGTGAGATTTCTTTTCATTTATGGTGTACCCCAGTGAGTTTAGAAGTTTCTTTATGAATGCCAGATGCTTTAAAAGCAATTCCTGGCTTTCTGCCTGAATCAGACAATCATCCAAATATGGGTATATGAATATTTCTCTGCCTGCAAAATGCAATGGCTGGAGCTAGACACTTTGTGAATACCCTGGGCGCAGTAGATAAGCCAAAGGGAAGTGCAGAGAACTGAAAGTGCATGGAGCCTGCCCTGAAGCTTAGGTATTTCCTGCAAGATTCCCTTATTGGAATGTGCAGGTAAGGTTCCTTTAAGTCTAAGGTTGCCGACCAGGCATCTTTGCCTATCGTAGGAAGCAACTGTTGGTGTCAGCATCCTGAATTTTGGGATTACCAAAAAAAAGTGTTTAGAATAGAGAGGTCCAGGATAGGACGCCAGGAACTGTCTTTTCTGGGTAGCAGGAAAAGTATTGAAAAAAAATCTTGTCCCCTTTCTTCTTCTGGTACAGGTTGAATAGTCCTGATACTTACAAGAGAGAGAACCTGCTGTTGAGCCTCTGCCCACTGATTTGGGGATAGGTCTGGCCAACCATTTGGGGTTGGTAGGGTATGGAAGTGGAATCTGTATCCTTCGGAAACTATATTCAAAACCCATTTGCCGTGGGTAATGAGTTCCCAATTTTTTTGCATGCAGGGCAAGCTTTCCTCCTAAGGGAGCAGATAGTTGAGCAGGGCTTGGAAGGGTTAAGGTAAAATCATTGTGCCATTTTTCCATGGGGGGGCATCTTACTACTCCCTGCTTTGGAAGTGAGAGCTCCCTACTGCTTAGGCCTGTGCGTAGCCTGAGACTGTAACCTAGGTCGTCTGCTGTTCCTGGGTTTGGACTGAGAAAACCTGGAAGAGGCTGGAAAGGACCAGTTCTTTGAAGGCCAATGCCTACTAAATCTGGGAGGCTGTACTTGCAGGAAATCTTTAAAAGTTTGCATAGATTTAGCTTTTTCCTCCATCTTTTTGAGGACGACTTCTGCTTTGTTGCCAAACAGGCGGTCTTGGTTTAAGGGAGCATCCTGTAATTTAGCTTTAACATGATCTGGCAAATTTTGCTCCTTAAGTCATACATGCCTTCTACGTACCGACCCAGTGACAGCAGCCCTGCAAGATGCTTCTAGAGTCAAAACTACATTGCAAAGTATGTTTACCAATTTGTTCTGCACAATGCATTAAATCCTGTAATTCTTTGTTTTCAGCATAGTCAGGAATCAACATCATTTTCTGCTTAAGCAGCCCCATAATATGCTGCTGATACTTTAACATATGAAACTGGCAATTTAAAACCCTAATGGCCAAAGAAGCAGAAGTATATACCTTCTTACCCAGTCTGTCCAAGGCTCTAGAATCTCTAACAGAAGGGGTATGGTTTTTGGCAGCAGTAGCCTTAAAGCCCTTTAGTCCTTGGGAAATGGTCTCTCGATCCGCAGTAGGATTCTTGAAGAGAAACTTGTGAGAGTCAGGTACTCTAACACTGGTCAGGTTTTCTGGGAGCTGGAGGTAAAGTGTCTGGGGAAATGCTAGATTGCAAGAAAGCATCGTCTACAATGTCCAGAACAGGAGGGATAGTTACAGGCCTATGTTGAGGAAGGAGTAAGAGTTCCCTAAGCCTCTTTTTGGAGTCAAGAGTAATCCTGGCTTTCCCAGTGGAAATGCTCCCTAAGAGTGTGCAAGGTTTCACCGAAAGAGAAATCTTCTGGAGGGGAAGCAGAGGTAATGAAATCCTCTGCATCAGAATCTTCATAGCTAGAAAGGGGCAAATCCTGGTAATCAGAAGAAACAAATATCAGATTCCTGATCAGAAGGAAAATCAGTTCTAGGTCTCTTAGTGGGGAAAGGCTGGCTTCCCCCAATTAAGGTAATAAGGCCTTCGGCCATTCTAAGCATTTGTTTTTTAGGCATATGGGCCTGAGCATGCGGTTTGGACGTCAATTTTCTAGGCGTGGGTCGTGTTTTAGGCCTGGATGAAGAAGATGGCATCTGTTTAAAATGCAAGTCTGTAGGCCTGAATACATCCTCAGAAGCCGGTGCCTGCACAGCGGCTGTGGACCCATCCAAGGTAGAGACACCCGCATGTTCCAAAGTCGAAGAAGCATCTCGAGGCATACCAGACTCCGAATGGGTCTCAGTACAGGCTCACTGTGAATCTGAAGTAGCGGGTATCAGGGGCTGCGAAAGCACCTCACTGAGTACCGGCGGACTGGCGACTAGCTTAACGGAAGCGTCATTGGCAGTTTTGGACCTATGCGGTCTGTGTCTGTCTTTATCCTTACGTTTTTTCAGAATATCGGTAGTCAGATGGCTTACCAAAGACATTTCTGGATAGTTAAACAGAGTACCAAAATAATTTTCCGCAAATATAGACAGACAAATAGTTTGGGGGTTGAGCAAGGCACAAAACTGACAGCAAGAGACAGCGTGGTCTGGGCCTAGGCAAGGAATGCAGTAAGAATGAAAATCTTTATGGGGTATTTGCTTTCCACAGGTAATACAATTGTTAACTTTTACTGACATCGGTTAAGAGCAAGAAAAAGGATCAACGGGATACTTAGCTTTTTTGAAGACTTCGGTTCTGAAACTCGAAAACTAAAATTTCAGGAGTCGGCCGACCGGCACTTGCGAACTGCTTCTGCTTTGGGCACAACACGGCAAGAAAGACTGATGTAATGGTGTCGGCTGCACGTTTTATACCCCTGACGACCTAACATCATGGAAGAAGAGACAGCATCCGACGCAGGAATCTGGAATTCAGGCTGGCTGAGGGCAGGCAGATAACCCAAATGTGACAACTGCAACTGTGAAACACGAAGAACATCGGCATTTTTGTCATTTTCTAATATTTCTTTTAAATTCCTACCTTTCCTGTACACAGTATTCAAAGGTTCTTTATTTCCTTTAAATCTATAAGGGCTATAAACCTATTCCACTCTCTTTCAACTATAGATTTAACATTTTTACTATGTCCATTATATTCAGTAATAAACACCTTTCTGTAATCATTCACTTCACCAGTATTTATTCCCTCCTAATATGGCTCTGAATTTCTCATTTCTCCCCTCCAGTACTTCTTTATACACTTCTTGTATTAAGGCATCTGGGTATCCTCTTTCCTTAAATAATTTACCTAGAAAAAAACATTCAACTTCAAAGTCATCATCCTCAGATGTCATTCTGCTACATCTTACGTACTGCCCTTTTATAATGCCTCGTTTCTGATGGTAGGGATGGGCACTGGTGAAGTGTAAATATGAGATGGAAAAGGGGTCTTTCCTGTAAATTGTGGACTTAAACTTGTTATTCCATTTCTGTACAGTGACATTGAAACAGTTCCAAGTGTCATAAGAAATACTGTGAGTAAATTTTAGAAAGTGGGTGGAGTTCCCTGTAAATGTAAATAAAGTCATGGAGCTTATCCAAAGAAGCTGTCTACAATATACAGATGTCGTCCAAAAATCTTTTGTACAGTACCCAGCAGATCTGGTATTCTGAGTGATGTATAAATTTCTCTTCCCAGTCTAGTAGGACCATGTTGGCATACGTGGGGGCACAAGCAGCCCCCTTAGCCACTCCATGAATTTGCTGGAAAAATTCACTGTTGAAGAATATGTAGTTGTTTTTAAGAACTATTTCAATTAATCTTTGACACAGTAAAAAAATCTTTGTGTTCTGCCTATTTTGAAATAAAGCTTCCTCAAACAGTTCCAAACCATCATTGTAGGGAATACATGCAAACAGATCTATAATGTCAATGGTGACAAAAATTAAATTCTCACCATACAGGTCTTGTTTTACGCTCCTTAAAAAGTCCCATGAATCCTTCGTAATTAAGCTGTCACTTAACCAAAGCTTTTTTAGTTTCAAGTCCAAGAATTTTGCAATAGAGGCCGTTTTAGAGTTCTGAGCTGCCACTATCGGTCTTGGGGGGGTTTCACATTTGTGGATTTTGGGTATTCTAAACATGGCTGGTACCATAGGCCTTTCATTCCTCACATAGTTGTAACCATCCATGTCCAAAATTCCTTCTAACAATGTATCATTCATAGCCAAGTCAATTTTTGCTAGGATATGTTTGTGTCTTTCGGCTTTTTCCCAGTTAGGGGTAGTCACAGCGGAACTCTGGTCCGCTAATAATTGGTAGTTGAATTTTACGTGCAGAGTTACCAGCCCTGACGCACAACCTTCAACGAAGGTACTCCAATTCATACATGTCTCCACGCAGAAGACGCTCTAGCTGAGAATCGAACCAGACAAAGTCTTACTGTGAGGCGACAGCACTACCGCAGCACCACCACCGCAGAACAATTTTTGATAGGATATATTTATTTAATTTTTGGATACTCTGTTGTATTTGTTAACATCGCCTAAAATTTCATACCTTTTTCCCTCGTATAATATTGTGTATATCAATACAGCACCTCCCCGCTTGTCGGGCTTCATTAACCTTACTTTTTTGTCCCTGCTGATCTTGTATAGCATTTCCTTTTCCCCCGCTGATAAGTTACTTATATTTTTCTTTTAGAGAAGGCTTCCCTAATTTCCTTCTCTACTACCATTTCAAAGTTTTTTTAGTTGGGAATGGGGAGGGGGGGGGTTGTAGATACTTTTCTTTCTGATTACATCTTTGTCATTTCCTGAGTTGTGAGGGAAGATTAGTTCAAAATTAATTTTTCTGACTTTCATTTTTAGATCAAGCAGTGTTTTGGTTAAGTCACCCTCTGCTGTGACTTAAATCCCCTTAGATAATAATCTAAAATGGTCAAGGGTAAGTTCTACACTGCTGCAATTAAAAATGTTGAAATTGTGATAACTGAATTTTACATGGTCTGTAATAATCAGTTGTTCAGGTAGTACAGACTGACTTAGTACAGACTTATTTAGTAGCCTCCTCTTCTCCCCCCCCCCCCCGGATCCCCTCCATGGGTGAGTCTCCTTGTAAATTGGTGGGTTCCTGTTTTTTTTATTCTCTCTGATCTTCTGACTGGAAGTTATCCTAAAGGGTTATCCCAATTTTCTTCCTGTTCCCAAATCTTGAGTCTCCCAAAACATCCTCCACTGGTTCACTCTCCAAGGGGTGAACACGGACATAGTGTCCACTAGTAACCCCACCATTAAAAACTTTGGGTTTGGGATAGCAAGTTTTGTTCTTATATTCTAAGATATCCCTTTCAAGTTTCTTAGATATCCCATGGATAACACTAGCACATTCTTTATCTACCGGTGGCCTAATGTTGAAATAATTCTGTTTTTCTTCCTCCACTGTAAACAACAAATCATTAATAATTAATAAAAATAACTTCTGCTACTAAAAAAATAATAAAATAAAAATAGAACGGTTGAACAATCCCCACGCTTGTATGATTAGCTTTCGTTCCTTTATTGTATCGGAACTTCATCAGACTGAAGAACAAGCCAATGCATTCAAAATATAAACTATACAAAAATGCAACATGAATAAGGTGTCAACCACCAATGAATGTCATGGTTTAGTAAAACAAAACGGTACTTGCGTATTATTGCAACCACAGTTGGAGCCCCACGCAGTTCCTGATGTTATCGACAACCGACTTTTTACTGAAGTAAAATGGGGTGGGAGAAGTCCCAAAAAGCTTTGCATTATCGTGTTTCTGAAACAGGAACTGCAATAACGGGCAAATTCCTCTTCCCTGGTAGCGTTGTTTACCGCCGTAACAATGCAAAATTAAATTAACTATTCTGCCATGTGTTTTACAGAAACTGAAGTGTTGATACTGTTTTGTTTGCAGTGTAATTCAGAAAATTATTGATTCTTTACATTAGTTTAGACTACTCATAAAAAGAAAAGATTAATTGCATTGTTACGTTGTGCATCTACCTTTATACTGATGTTTCGTCGGCCAGCCTGTTTAGGAACACTATCCAAAGTTAAATGGAGGTTATCCGCCTCTTTTCAGAACTGCATATTGCCAAACCACCACTTTGCAAATCATGAATTCAATACACTGTTTACTGATTAGGAAGTACTACGTTTATCTGTTGTAGAAATATCTATTTATTTTTTACATTTAATTGTTGTTTGCATTTCATGTATTGTTCAGGTATGCAAAAAGTTGAATACTTCTGTTTTATTCATAGTAGACTTAAGAATTATCACAACCACATAGCTGTCACTGTAGCCCTTAACTAACTGTGCCATTCAGTCATGGCACTAAACAATGGTACCCAGGAAGACAAATTTCTGGGTTACTCCTGGTCCTGTATCAGAAGCAATGGGATAAAACAGTAATTTGGAGTTTACATATCCCATTGTCAACATAACATGAATTAGTTTCGGTCTGACTACCATTTAGGGCAACTTCCAAATGTGGTTGTGATAAAAGTACAGTTGTGTACACCTACCATAAATGTAGATGTTCGAGTGTCTTCACTGTTGCAGTCATAACTGTAGGATGCTCCTGCCGGCAGGCAGCCCGAGGTCTGCCAGAATCCCAAAGTCTGGGTCCTGCGTCGGCTGTATAAGCTAGTACCCTGACGTCAGTACGCTTTGGTACATAGCCCTCAGCCGACGCCATCTTCTCCAGCCTTTCTTGCCCCAGATGTCAGAAGTCCCCAACAAATCAAAAATGAATCCAACAAGGAAACACAAATACACCACAAAAAAGGAAAAGAGAAAAACAGAGGGGATAGGAGGGAGGGAAACCCCGACTGCAACAGTGAAGACACTCGGACATCTACATTTATGGTAGGTGTACACAACTGTACTATGTTCTTCGTGTTTCACTGTTGCAGTCATAACTGTAGGGTGGAATCCCAAAGCAGTGTAAAAGGGGAGGAGGCTTTAGATAGAAGAAGGGGAGGCAAGAATACCCTGCAAGACAGCAGAGGCAAAGCCTGCCCTGGACTTAGAAAACAGGGGGAGATTGTAGTGCTTGGAAAAAGTATGCACAGAACTCCAAGTGGCAGCTTCCAAGATATCCTTGGTAGGGACTCCTCTGAGGAAAGCTGTAGAAGTGGCAGCTGCTCTAGTAGAATTACTTCTAATGGTACCTGGAAACGGTTTCCCATGATGAGTGTAACAAAATCTGATTCCATAAGCAATCCATTTGGAAATAGTTTGTTTAGAAATAGGTTTTCCAAGAGAACTGGAGGCAAAAGAAACAAACAATTGATTAGACTTTCTGAACTCTTTAGTCTTGTCCAGGTAAAATCGTAACTGTCTGTGCACATCTAATGAATGCAAAATCCTTTCCCCTTTATTTTGAGGATTTGGAAAGAAAGTAGGAAGGTGAATTGTCTGATTTAAAGCCACTTTCGAAATCACCTTGGGCATGAAAGTAGGATTGGTCCTCAATGATACTCTGTCCTGATGGAAAATAAGGTATGGTTCCACAGCCATGAGAGCTTGCAACTCTGAGACCCTTCTGGCAGAGGTCAAAGCTAATAAAAGAACAGTCTTCCAGGATAAAAACTTAATATCTGAAGATGCAGCAGGCTCAAAAGGAGGCAAAGTAAGTTTTTCTAAAACATAATTAAGATCCCAGGCAGGGACAGGAGGGGTCCTGGGAGGCCGCAAATTTGTAGCCCCTCTCAAGAACTGCTTCACCAAAGGATGAGAAAAAACAGGAGGATCAGAACTGAAATGCGCAGAGATAGCAGAAGCATGAATCTTAATGGAAGAAAAGAAAAGTCCTTTAGATAAAAGTTCCGAAAGGTAAAGCAAAATAGAAGAGAGATCAGGTACCTGAGGAACCGAGCCTCGGTCCTGCATCCAAATACAAAACCTCTTCCATTTAGAGGCATAGGATTTCCTAGTGCTAGGCCGTCTAGCTTCCAAAAGAACATCCAAAACTTGTTTGGGAAGACTAGAGGGAATCAAATTCCTTTGAAGAGCCAAGCTGCCAGGCAAAGGGTCTTGAGGTTGGAATGTAGTAACTGACCCTGATGCTGGGACAAAAGTGAAGGGTTCAGTGGGAGAATCCAAGGAGGCCCCAAGAACAGAAGCTGTAAAGTTGGATACCAAAACTGTCGAGGCCAATTTGGAGCAATCAAGATGAGGAACTTGGGCTTGTCCTGTTTTATCTTCAGTAATACCCGAGGCAGTAGAGGAAGAGGAGGGAAGGCATATGCTGAAAGGCTTCTCCAGCTGAAGGACAGGGCATCCACTCTCCAAGCTGTTTTGTGGAAGGACCTGGTGCAAAAGCGAGGCAGCTGATGATTGAGATGGGATGCAAACAGATCTATCTGGGGACATCCCCAAACTGCAGTAATCCTGTTGAATAAGTTGGTGTCTAGCATCCATTCGTGAGGATCTGAAATGTTTCTGCTCAGGCTGTCTGCTAAGAGATTCTGTTTCCCTGGAATGAATTGAGCCTGGAGATGTAGATTCAAATTTAGAGCTGTGTCCCATAAAGCCATAGCTAGTCTGCAAAGGGGGTATGAATGAGAACACCCCTGCTTGTTGATGTACCACATGACCGTGGTATTGTCTGTGCGAATTAGCAGAGGCCCTGGTTGTAAAAGGTTCTTGAAGGCTAGAAGGGCATTTTGAACTGCCAACATTTCCTTCAGATTGATGTGCCAGTGAAGATGGTCCTTTGTCCAGGTTCCTTGCTGGCAATTGTCTAGAAAGTGTGCTCCCCAAGCATAATCCGAGGCGTCCGTGGTTAGGATTTGAGTAGGTTGAGGAAGACAGAAAGGTTTTCCTTCGTTTAAAGTGCATGCCCTGGACCACCAGAGGAACTCCCTCTGAAGGCAGGGGATCAGAGGAATCAGAATATCCAGATCGTGGTAATGCTGTGACCATACACTTTTCAGATACCATTGAAGCTTTCTCATGTGAAGCCTTGCGTTTGGAATCAACAGAATGCAGGAAGCCATGTAGCCCAGAGCCTGCAGGAATTTCCTTGCAGTGAGCTGAGATAGAGTTGCTAAGGTGTTGAAAGTAGAAGCCAGCTGAGTTTGTTTTTCTGGAGTGAGGAAGGCCCTTTGTAAGGTTGTATTTAAGAGGGCTCCCAAGAATACCATTTGTTGAGAAGGGATCAGATGTGACTTTTTTATGTTCACTGAGAATCCCAGTAGGAGGAGAAGACGTTGAACAAAATCCAGATGTTGAAGCAGAAGATCTTTGCTGTCTGCCTGAATAAGGCAGTCGTCCAAATAGGGGTAAATCTGGATCCCCTGAAGTCTGCAGTAAGCCACTACTGGTGCCAGGCACTTGAAGACTCTGGGCGCAGTAGATAAACCAAAGGGCAGAACAGAGAATTGAAAGTGCCTCGAACCTGCCTTGAACCTGAGGAATTTCCTGCGTTCTTGCCTGATGGGAATATGTAAATAGGCTTCCTTTAAGTCCAATGTCACCATCCAGGCGTCCTGAGAGAGCATTGGAATTAGTTGCTGCAGAGTAAGCATCTTGAATTTTGGAATTTCCAAAAAGGTGTTTAACACAGAAAGGTCCAGAATAGGTCTCCACGAGTTTTGTTTTCTGGGAACCAGAAACAGTCTTGAATAAAAACCTTTTCCCATCTCCGAGAGTGGAACAGGCTCTATGGCTCTCATGGCCAGAAGAGCATCCACTTGAGTTAAGGCCTCTGACCATTGATGTTTTGGCAGATCTGGCCAACCGTGAGCCCTTGGCAAAGTGTGAAAGTGGAATTTGTAACCTTTTAAAATCACGTCCAATACCCATCTGTCCTGGGTAATATGAGTCCAATTTCTGTAAAAAAGAGACAGTTTTCCTCCGAGAGGGGCATCCAGGTGAAGGGGTCCTGAAGCCCAACCGAGAGTCATTGAGTTTGCTTTCTTTGAGATTGGGATCTGTCTTCTCCCCTTCTAGGTGAAGAAGCAGTCCATTGTCTAGATCTGTAAGAGGCCTGGCCTTGACCACGACCTCTGGAGCGCCTATATCTTCCCCTTTGAGGCCTGTCAGACGTGGGAAAGGACCAATTTTTAGAGGGCCAATTCCTGGAAAATCTAGGAGGATGAACTTGCAGGAAATCTTTTACAGTCTGCATAGACTTTGCCTTTTCTTCCATCTTTTTAATAACTTCCTCAGCCTTGGATCCAAAAAGAACATCATGTTGAACAGGGGCATCTAATAACTTAGCCTTAACCTGTTCAGGTAAACTTTGTTCACGAAGCCAGGCATGTCTCCTAATAACAGTACCAGAGGCTGCAGCCCTGCAAGAAGCATCCAAAGCATCAAAACCACAATGTAAGCTATGCTTGTTTACTTGTTCAGTAGCATGCAAAACATCCTGAAGTTCCTTATCCTCTGCACAAGCAGGAAGGGAAGCAAGCTTTTGCTTTAAAACAGACAAAAGAAATTGCTGATATTTAAACATATGAAACTGGCAATTTAAAGCCCTTACAGACAGGGTAGCAGAAGTATATACCTTTTTTCCCCACCTGTCTAAAGCACGAGAATCCTTCTCAGAGGGAATAGGATTTTTAGAAGTAGCAACCTTAGCAGCCTTAGAGCCCTGAGAAATAGTTTCAGGATCCGCAGAAGGGTTTTTAAATAAAAATAAATGAGAGTCAGGAACCCTATAAAATCTATCCGGCTTAGAAGGAGCAGGAGGCATAGAATCAGGATTCAAATTAGCCTCAAAAAAAGCATCATCTACAATGTCCAAAACAGGAGGGATAGCTAAAGGCCTATGCTGAGGAAGAAGAAGAAATTCTCTAAGCCTCTTCTTGGAAGCAGAATACTCCTGTCCTTCCCAATGAAAATGTTCCCTCATCTCATGCAAGGTTTCCCCAAAAGAAAAATCCTCAGGCAGAGAGGCCGAGGGTAAAGAGTCCTCAGCATCCGAATCCTCATAAGGAGGAAAGGAATAGTCCTGATCTGAGGAAGAAACAGAAGATACAGAAGCCTGGTCAGAGGAATCCAGAGTAACATCCTGTCGAGGCCTTTTCTCAGGAGGGGGGTGAGAACCCCTAATCATTGTAAGCAAATCTTCAGCCATCCTCAATAATTGCTTTTGTGTCCTGGGAGTGGAATCAGAAGCAGCTTGAGCTGGAACTTTAGACTTAACAGGAGTCTTTGTCTTTGCCTTTGAAATAGTGATGTGAGTAGGCCTGAAAACCCCCTCAGAAGCCGGTACCTGCACAGTGGTTCCGGACCCATCTGAAAGAGCGACGTCCGAAGGTCCTGCAGCAGTTAAAATAGTGGGCCTTGATGGCTCCCCATGGGAGTCCGTATCGGCCATCGGTTCAGAAGTGGCGGACGACAGGGGCTGCAAAAGTGCCTCACTGATGACAGCCGAACCGGACGCTGGCTCCAGCTGCAACGAGTCCTGTTTGGACCTCGGAGGCCTGTCTTTGTCTTTGCGCTTCTTTTGAACTCCGGTAGTGTCCGACGACATTCTATAATTGAAGCGTCTGCCAAAATAATTTAAAGCCCAATCGTACCTGCGCTTGATAGTACGAGAGTTGAACCTGGCACAGAACCGACAACAAGAAACGTCGTGGTCAGGGCCTAAGCAAGGTAGACAGTAAGAGTGGAAATCTTTATGAGGTATTTGTTTCCCACACGCTATACAATTATTAACTTTTCTGACATCGGAGGAACAAGAAAAGATTCCCCAACAGGTACTTAGCTTTGAGAAGAGAAGTAAGAACTTCGGACCGACAACAACCAAATATGCTGTTCGAAAATCGCCAACCAACGACTTGCGAGCTGCTTTCCACCGCACGGCAAGAAAGACTGGAGAAGATGGCGTCGGCTGAGGGCTATGTACCAAAGCGTACTGACGTCAGGGTACTAGCTTATACAGCCGACGCCGGACCCAGACTTTGGGATTCTGGCCGACCTCGGGCTGCCTGCCGGCAGGAGCACCCTACAGTTATGACTGCAACAGTGAAACACGAAGAACATCACGCAAGTACCAACAAAACGTAGTATGCAGAACTCCACTTATTAACACAAACCAATAAAATCACACTGGACAGAATACATTAACTATTAAGTGCTGGAACAAACTGTATAACAGTTTTATCAATGCAAGTTTATGAGAACGTATTAGAATGTATTAAAAAAATGTCATTGAAGCCATTTAAGAGCACATTTCAAATTCAAAAATAGAACAGTAAGAGAAACTGTAAGCAAGCTGTTAGTGCCTTCTCTTCCACATGGCAACTCCTCATTTCCATCTCAGTTGTCCGCCACTCATACTTCTCCAGCTGTTTATAGTCAGATGAATTCAGTTCAGAGTATTTCAGTTAATAAAGATGTTAATGATTTCAAAAGGGGTCTTTCCTATTCACCTTTTATTTATCCCAACCATTACCCATTTGCAGCACGGGAGTAATATGTCAGAATGCAAGCCCCAGAAGAAGAATTCAAACAAGAGGAAGAGGGAGAGGCAAAAGGAATATGTTTATAGCGCCGAGACATAGGCGCACCAGAAGCAGCTTCAAATAAACACTAGGTCAGTTAAGGACTTCTTTAATGTTGAAACACTCGGTAGTACGGGTCAATAAAGGCTGTCTTCCTTGTAATATTGCTGTATTCACCACAACCAGAAACTCCAAAATTCAACCAGATCCTCTTTATTATTACATCGACAAAGACAGATTTAGCGCTTTCATCTCCAAAACCCTGGATTCTGATGAAGTCTCCGGTTTTGGAGATGAAAGCGCTAAATCTGTCTTTGTCGATGTAATAATAAAGAGGATCTGGTTGAATTTTGGAGTTTCTGGTTGTGGTGAATACAGCAATATTACAAGGAAGACGGCCTTTATTGACCCGTACTACAGAGTGTTTCAATTTATTGTTGTCATTACGTGAATGGTTATTGACTTCTTTAATGTTGTCACTGGGTTAGTTAATGACGTCTTCAAAGGAGTTAATCTGCTCTCTGCTAATGAAAGCAATGTGTCCTCACCATCGTCTCTCAAGGAAGCTTTCATTGCAGAGAACAAATTACCTAATCATTCTATAGTTCATTCAGTAGAGAATGAATTACCCAGTCATTCTATATTTCATACAGCAGAGATAGAAAGTAGCTTGGTTTTTAACTGAACTTTTTCTACTGTTCGTTTAGTCTCTGAGTTTAGAAAAAATGTTAGTGCCGTTGAGAATGACTGTCAAGGTGGTTTGCTACAGCTAGTGGCAACACCTTTTGTTCCTATGGATTGTCTGAGAATCAGAAACTGTTGGCTGCACAGCCTCATGTTTCGTTAATACACTTACTTCAGTGTTTAATCTGTCTAACACAGTATTATCAGCTGATCACTTAAAAGTGTTAAGCAAAGGTTTTACGTTTATACCTTCACAGAGAGCTAATTTGTCTAATGTATTACTTGACCTTAAACTTTATATTAGAAAATTTAATTTGAAAGTTAGTTTAGGTTGTGAAGATGATCTTGATTCTGTGATTTCTCAAATGTTTAACAACTCACAAATGTCTAACAACTTACAAATAGTTAACTACTCAACATAAAAATCACAGAAATTCTTTGGCTGTTACTGCTCTTAAAAAGAAAAGCCTGTACAACCCACCTTTAAATAACACACTTGCTACATTTTTGAAGGTATGCGAGGATGATTTTAGAAAAGCACTTGCTAGTAATTCTAATGTTAAATGGTTTAATTTCAATGAAAATGAGAAAAAAACTCTCTTGGATTTAGCTAATGACAATATCAGAATTATGCTAAGGGGACGGGCATTGTTCTGATGCAACATAACATGTATATTAACAAAATTGTTAACACTATTAATGATGTTTTTTATGAAAGAGTTACTATTGATGTAGTGCATCATCATTTTGAACAAATAGAGCAGGTTCTTAGTTTGTTAGCTAAAGACCATAGTATCACTACTGAATAATTTCAATTTATGCATTCTCCTAACTCTAGTTTGGCCAAACTGTTTGGCATTCCAAAAATAAACAAGCCAGTTAATGACCCTCCCTTTAGACTTATTGCTTGAAACAAACGCTCCAAAACTGAGAGGATAGCTCAATACACTGTTCAAGCCACACCATTTTACACTACAGACTTTTGGGATTTTCTCAACGAACTATGTAAAACTATATCCTTGTTTTCCTGCCTTTCCTCAACTAGTTTAGACCAGTATACAGGCTTTGCTGTATTCTGGGCTGTGGTGTAGTTCCTGTGTTGTCCATTGCCTTACTTGGATAGAAGGATGTTTCTTTGCTCACCAGTGGGAGTGGGGAGCCTTGAGCAGCCTATCTGTCCCTGAAGGAGTGACCTCAGCACAAGAGCTTGTAGTAATTGGTTGTTTTGGACCATTTCTAGCTCTTTTGAAGTTCCCTGTTTAAAATCCGCGTTTGCGCGGCTTTATGGGCAGCACCGGTTAAACAAGGTTAAACTTTTTCTGGCTCCGCCAAGTCTGCTCTTCAAATTTTCCCTTAAGAACGCTCTACTCTTACAATAATCAGTCTACTCGCTTTATTATAAGCCTAGCACTTGTTCTCAAAACCTCTCTTCTAAGTAAGCACTCACTAACTAAAGTAAGCACTACATCCACCTACCACCCCTGTGAGTACCCACTTCCCTTAAAGGCACAGCACTCCCTTATAATATTCTAGCATGTCGAGTGGTAGATTACTAGCATCCTCTCCGGTTCAGCTGGTTAATCTGGGAATCTTGAGACAATGCTACAATTGTCTCATGTACACAGACAACCCTCTCCTCCTCCCCCCAACAAACACAAATACATGTGAGAGATGCAACTATATAGCCAAACTGGAGGCTGAACTCTCTCAACTCAGGACTGGCAAGACCAGACAGGAGGAGAAGGTAACCACACACACACCAAACCCAGTCCCACATAGACCTACCACAACTGCAAACCAAACACATAATAACACAAAGACATACTCGGAGGCTCTAACAAAAAACTTACCAAAACAACAGAGACTCCCAAAGCAGACACCCAAAAATCCACCACCTCAAAACATAACACATGCAACACATACTTCAATAAATCAGTGTGTCAAACAATCACAGCCCTTAAGGCCAAACGCCATGCCTGATACACTAGTAATAGGTGATCTATAGTCAGACACACTGACGTTCCGCTTACCAGGCTGAACAAGGAGAGGGTAACGGTGAGCTGCCTATCGGGAGCTAGGATCCGCCACATAACACACGCACTCAGGTCACTCCAAAGCAAGTACAAATATGACTCCGTCATTGTCCATGCCGGCGTGAATGATCTGAGACGTATCTCCCTGGACTACATGAAAAAAGACATAGACAAGCTCTCTGATTATGTAGCTCAGGCTGGTATGACCCTGAGCCTGAGAAGCATCTTGCCCTCACCAAGAATGATGCCACAATACAAAGACAAGATGATCCGCTTTAATAATTGGCTCAAATACTGGTGTCATTCTAGGGGGATCCAATGTCTGTCTGCTTGGGATGACATGCTGGACAAGCCACGCTGCTTCGCAAGGGACGGCTTGCATCTGTCACCACTGGGCTTCCGGATATTGGCTAAGGCTCTTGCTACCCCCATAGTGCCTTTTTTAGGCAAGGCTCAAAAGACAAACCCACCTCCTTAGAAAACAAAAATGGAAAAAAATTAAGGGTAATGCTGCTCAATGCCAGAAGTCTAAATCTCAAGATGCAGGCTCTCGAAGCACTCCTCAGTATGAAGAACATTGATGTCTGTACAGTAACTGAAACCTGGTTCAAGGCTCCTGAGAGCACCCCAGCGCTACCACGCTATACCTCGCATCATGCTTTTCGGCCCCAAAACTCGGGCCAAACCAAAAAGGGAGGGGGAGAGTCCATATTCATCAAGGACACCCACACCTCCAGGTTAGTGGCAACACATGAAGCATCAGAGACCATCCAGGTGCAACTAAACGGAGGCAAAACTGCTATACAACTGGTAGCATGTTACAGACCACCCTCCCAATCTCAGGAACCCCATTCAGCCTTCCTGAAGACATTGGAGGATATGAATGTCTCACCAAACACCATCATATTGGGAGACTTCAACTACCCTAACATAGACTGGGTGCATTATTCTAGCCCAAACACCCTAGCCCAAAGGTTCCTGGAATTCATAAATTCAAATGCAATGGAACAGCTAGTCACCTCTCCCACAAGGGGAGATAATATACTAGACCTGATCATCACAAACATGGGGACAAAGTGCTCCACACCGGAAGTATACCCCTCACTAGTGAGATCTGACCACAAAGTAATCACTCTGGATATACATATCTCACCTCCACCCCCAACACAAAAGACTACAGTGAAAAACTGCTCAAAAGCCGACTTTACACTTCTTAAAACTGAGATGGTATCCTTTAAGCCCACTGGGCCAGTAGAAACCACATCCCACAATGCAGAATCCTTCACAAATGCTTTCTACGGACATCTCCAAGAATGCATGGATCATGCAATCCCAAATAAAATTAAGACCCTTTCCACCAAGGGCAGGCGTCCTGTCTGGTGGACCCCAGCCATAAACAAATTGTATAACAAAAGAAGGAAGCTACTGCACGACAGAGCAAAATCCCATAAAGAGAAGGCATCTCTGATCAGCACTAGTAGAAAGCTACGTTCTCTCATAAAAACATCCAAGGCCGACTTTGAGAGAAAAATCGCTATGGACACTAAAGATAACCACAAGGCCTTCTTCTGCTATGTTAGAAACCTGGGCGGAAACCCTCAGATATGTTTAGAGTTAGTTCACAATGACAAAAAAATACACTGAACCCACAGATATTGCCAACATTCTGGCAGACAGGTTCAGTGCAAATTTCTCCCCTCCCTCACCTCCAAAAGAAGAAATACTTATCCCCGCTAAATGTAACTTCCCTGTCATCTCAGATGTCCAGTTGAGAACCGCCCTCAGCAAAGCTAAAAACACAGCATCAATGGGATCTGACGGTATCCCAGGTTGCGTGCTACGTGAACTCCAAGAGGAGCTAAACCCGCACAAAAATGCTATTTAACCTTAGCCTTACTACAGGATATGTACCTGAACACTGGCGTACAGCAACAGTAGTCCCACTCCACAAAGGAGGCACCTCTACAGACCCTGGTAACTACCGCCCCATAAGCTTAACCAGCCTGGTCTGCAAAGCTATGGAAAGAATCATTATGGAACTCATAAACAGAGACATTGGGGACTTACAGACACTTGATCCCACCCAGTTCGGCTTTGTAAAGGGCAGATCCTGCCTTTTGAACCTGGTTGACTTTTGAAACAGTCACTAGAGCCATTGATGAGGGCAAAGCAGTCCATACAGCCTACCTGGACTTGGCTAAAGCTTTCGACACAATACCCCACTCAGGCATCATAGACAAGCTCAACAGCTTAAATGTAAATCCATATGTCACAAGATGGGTTGCAAACTGGCTAAAGGATAGAACCCATAAAGTCAAAATCGCTGCAGCCATGTCAGACTCAAAGCCAGTCACAAGTGGTGTCCCACAGGGCTCTGTCCTGGGACCCCTCTTGTTCGGCATTTATTTCTCAGATGTGAAAGCAAACATGGGAGGGTTGTGGCTGACAAAGTTCGCAGATGACTGCAAACTAGGCGCCATAGTCGATACACCAGCTGACACATACATCCTACAGAAAGGCCTCACTGAAACGGACAACTGGTGCCGGAGTCATGGCCTTAAACTAAATGCCAAAAAATGTATAGTCATCCCCTTTGGGAAAAACAAAGTACCCACAAATTATCACATAGACAGTAACCCACTGAGTACGGAAAAAGTAATCAGAGACCTGGGGACCCAAGTCGTAGTGACCTCTCATTTGACACCCACGTTGCCAAAGTGGTTAGAAAGACTTTCTACCTTGCCCACCTTATCATGAAGGGATTCACATCCAGATCAAAGGTCGTCATTGTACCCCTATACTCCTCCCTTATCAGGCACATGATTGAGTACAATGCCCCATTTGGTAGGTACCTCACCCGGCACTTGCAACAGCTAGACAGACCCCAAAAGTACCTCACCAAGAGGATCAAGGGTCTCCAACATATGTCATATGCTGCCAGACTAAAGAAACTCCAGCTCTATTCAGTAGCATACCGCCTACTCAGAGGTGATCTGTGCCTGACGTACAAGGCCATGTCCAATCAGGAATTGATGGACATGCTCCACCTCAAAAAATCCAAATCCATTAGAACCACGAGAGCTAAAGATTTAAACCTCAGCACAAATATGAATAGGACATGCTGTAGGGACAGATTCATAACTGAGAGGCTTCCCATACTCTGGAACAGAATCCCAGTTCATGTTAGGCAGAGCCCCTCACTGACTCTCTTCAAGAGAAATCTTGACGAGTGGATGGGAGATCGAAGGCTTACCCCAGGGGTCATCTCTGTGTCACTACTAGACAGAGGCACAGTAAACTAATTCTATTATGTAAGGGGGTCTTCACTGTGTCACTACTAGACAGAGGCACAGTATTCTAAATCTATTCTGTACACTTTTGTACCATTACATGGGGTGGCGAAAGCCACATCACTATGGCTAGGCTTATAAATGCCCCAGGGCAGATAGCCTAGTACTAAACTATGAAACTATAATATTGATTTTTCTAAAAGTATTCTTGTTACATAAGATGTGGTAGCACTTTACACCAACATTCCTCATGTAGAACGGTTGAACTACATTAAACACTTTTTATATAATTTTTTTCCAAGAAGATTGATACCTTGGACATTTTAATGTCTTTAGTGCTACACAATTTTTTCCACTTTTAACAAAGAAATTTATAGACCAGTCAGAGGTGTAGCTATAGGGGCCAAGATGGCCACAGCCTTTGCCAACTTAGTCTTGAGTGGGAACTTGATACTTTAGTTCATTTACCAATGTTTTATTTAATGAAAATGCACAGGAGGTATACTGATGACATCTTTATTTGGGAGGATAGTGAACAACATCTTAGTTTATTAAGTCTCTCACTAAGTATTGGATTTTTGGAATTTGTTGTAGCTAGCAAAGGACTTTCTGTATGTTTTCTTGACACCTACATTTCAATTAACAAGGACATGGGAGTACTTTATTCCACTATACACAGAAAACAGACTTTTAGGAATAATTATCTTGATTTTAAAAGTCAACATCCTTTTTTTATGAAACACAATGTTGTAAAAGGGCAATTTATTAGAATTGCACGACTGTCCAGTGAAGATGCCACTTCTGAAAAGGAATATGATGTTATGACTGATTCGTTCCTACAGAAGAATCAATCAGCTCTATTAGAAGTGAAGTTAAAGCAGCAAGGTACACCAAGTTTGCACCTATTCTTACAAGTGTTTTTGTCCCTTCTAACTGCAAAACTGTGCTACCACTGACCACACATTTAGTTTTTCCCTGCTTATTTGCAGAGATACTTCTGTCTTAAACATATTAACTGAAAATTATCCAAAGTGATCTTAACGTTTGCAACCTTTTGAGTACTGATCCTTGTACCAAAACTTTAAAATCCTATTTTGAAAATTATAGTCCATTTTTATTGTCCATCACTAATGAGACAGAGAAACCTAAAGGCATGTTTAGATGTGGAAAATGTGTTTGCTGCAATTACATTTTTACTGGCAATTCTTACACTTTCTCTCATTGCAGCTTTACAGTATGGTTTACACATTATTATGACTAATAGTTCATTAGTTGTGTACTCTGGCATTTGTACATCATGTTACTGTTTTTACATAGGGAAGATGATTAGGAAACTCAGTGACAGAAATGAACACAGCAGTGCAATAAGAAAAGTACAGTTGTGTACACTTACCATAATTGTAGATGTTCGAGTGTATTCATTGTTGCAGTCATTACATTTGGGTAATCCTGCTGGAAGGTTGCCCTCAGTCGGCCTGAATTCAAAAGTCCTGGGTCCTGCGTCAGCAGCTGTCGCCCCTTCCCTGACGTCAGATTGTCAGGGGTATAAAAGAAGCGGCCGATGCCATTTTCTTTAGTTTTTCTTGCCCCAGATGTCAGGTGCCCCCTAAAAGGGTAGCCAAAATTTATATATATAAATACATGCACCAATATAAAGTTTACCTTCATCTACAAGCAAATACACCACATAGGTTGTATGAATCAGAGAAGGAAAGATAGGTTCCATCAGAAGAAAGGGGGGAAGGTGGGTGGGTAACCTGGACTGCAACAGTGAATACACTCGAACATCTACATTTATGGTAAGTGTACACAACTGTACTATGTTCTTCGTGTTTCACTGTTGCAGTCATTACATTTGGATAGAGTCCCAAAGCTATGGTTGGGAGGCTGAAGCTAAACACCATTAGGAGCGGCTATGAGGCCCTGCAGAACTGCAGTAGCAAAGCCTGCCCTGGATTTAGAGTAGAGTGGCAGATGATAGTGCTTTGTAAAGGTGTGCACTGAACTTCAAGTAGCAGCCTCTAAAATGTCCTTGGTTGGTACGCCCCTGAGAAAGGCTAAAGTAGCTGCAGCTCTGGTTGAATGTGGCCTAATGCCCATAGGCACTGGCTTGCCATGGTGCAAGTAGCAGAAACGAATGCAGTGGGTGGCCTATCCACTTTGAAATGGTCTGCTTTGAGATGGCTTTTCCTTTTGATCCTGCAGCATATGCCACTAGTAATTGCTCTGTCTTTCTGAAAGCTTTGGTTCTGTCCAAGTAGAATCTAAGCTGTGTGTGTACGTCCATAGAATGCAGAATTCTCTTCCCCTTGTTCTGTGGATTTGGATAAAAAGTTGGCAGATGAATAGTTTGGTTAAGAGCCACACTGCACACCACCTTAGGCATAAATGTTGGGTTTGTCCTCAGAGAGACCCTGTCTGGATGAAAAATGATAAAAGATTCCACAGCCATGAGTGCCTGTAGCTCTGAAACTCGTCTTGCAGAAGTTATTGCGAGGAGCAGAGCTGTTTTCCAAGATAAAAACTTTATATCAGCAGTAGCAGCTGGCTCAAAAGGAGGCAGGGTGAGTTTTTCCAAGACATAGTTGAGGTCCCATGCAGGCATTGGTGATCTCCTTGGAGGCCTTAAATTATTGGCTCCTCTGAGGTACTGCTTTAATAAGGGATGAGAAAAGATTGGTGGCTCTCTATTGTAATGAGCCGAAATGGAAGAGGCATGAATTTTAATAGATGAAAAAGATAGGCCTTTGTCCAGCATCTCAGTTAAGTATTGCAAAATCTGAGGAATATTTGGCACAGCAGTATCAGCTCCTTGTGCCTGGTTTCAAGCACAGAATCTCTTCCATTTTCCAGCATAAGATTTTCTAGTACTAGGTATTCTGGCTTCCAAAATGACATCCATCAGAGCTTTACTGAGAGGTGTGTTTTGTATGACTACATTATCCGCCATGCTGCCAGGTTTAAAGTCCTGAGTTGGCTGTGCAGGATCTGATTGTTTTGCTGGGACAGTAGATGAGGTATTTGAGGTAATGTCCAAGCTAGGCATTGAGACAAATTCCTTAGGATTGGAAACCAGTACTGACGGGGCCAGTCTGGGGCAATCAGTATTCATTTTGGGTTTCTCCTGTCTGACCTTTAGGAGTCCCTTGAGGAGGAGAGGCAGTGGGGGAAAGGCATATACTGAAAGGTTTTTCCACCTAAAAAATAGGGTGTCCACTTTCCATGCCTGTCTGTGATAAGTCCTTGTGCAGAATCTTTTTAGTTGGCAGTTGTGAGGGGAGGCAAATAGATCTATGTCCGGGCATCCCCATTTCCTTATCATCATGCTGAAGACTTGTGGATCCAGCTGCCACTCGTGGGGATCCATGAGGTTTCTGCTTAGTTCGTCTGCCAGAGTATTTTCCCTTCCTGGCAGGAATTGTGCCTGCAGATGTACTTGGTAAGTTAATGCTGTGTCCCACAAAGCCACGGCTAATCTGCAAAGGGGATAAGAATGTGTGCCCCCCTGCTTTATACACCACATGACCGTCGTGTTGTCCGTCTTTATCAGTAGTTGTCCCGGATGAAGTAGGTCCTTGAAGGCTGTCAGAGCATTCTGAACAGCTAGCATCTCTTTTTGATTGATATGTAGATGCATTTGGGTTGACGACTATGTGCCCTGAATGCATCTTCCTGCCATGTGGGCCCCCCAGGCATAATCTGATGCATTCGTTGTTAGTGTCTGCCTGGCTGGGGGTAATGTGAATGGCTGTCCCTTGTTTTGGTGACAAGCCTTTGCCCACCACCGAAACTCCCATTACAGGCAGGGAATGAGAGTAATCATTTCCAGGCTGTGGCAATGTTGAGTCCACACACTTTTTAGATACCATTGAAGTTTCCTCATATGCAGTCTTGCATATGGAATTAGTAGGATGCAGGATGCCATGAAGCCCAAAGCCTGCAGAATTTTTCTTGCAGATAACTGGGCCTTTGCTGCCAACATTTTGAAATGGGTAGCCAGTTGCCTTTGTTTGTCTGGCGTGAGATAAGCCATCTGGGCAGTTGTATTTAAGCTTGCACCCAGGAATATTATCTCTTGAGAGGGTACCAGTTGTGAATTCTTTACATTTATTGTGTACCCTAGGCATGTTAGAAGCCTTTTCACAAACGCCAGGTGTTGAAGAAGAGTGTCCTTGTTCCCTGCTTGAATGAGACAGTCATCCAAGTAAGGATATATTTGTATACTTCTTTGTCTGCAAAATGCAATTACTGGTGCCAGGCACTTTGTAAAGACCCTGGGCGCAGTAGATAAGCCAAAGGGCAGTGCAGAGAATTGGCAATGCATTAAGCCAGCCTTGAATCTGAGGTATCTTCTGCACGACTGTCTTACTGGGACATGCAGGTATGCCTCTTTTAGGTCTAAAGTCACCAGCCAAGCATTCTTGCCCAGCATGGGCAGAAGCTGCTGCAAAGTCAGCATTTTGAATTTTGGAATGTCCAGGTATGTGTTCAAAATCAATAAATCCAGTATTGGCCGCCAGGCCTTGTCCTTTCTGGGTACCAAGAACAGTCTTGAGTAAAAACCTTGTCCTTTTTCCTGTTCTGGAACTGTCTGAATGGCCCCCATATCCATGAGGGACGTAACCTGTTTTTGTGCCTCTGCCCATTAATATTTTGGCAGATCTGGCCAACCATTTGCCATTGGCAGAGTGTGGAAATGGAATCTGTATCCCTGTGATTCAATGTTTAGTACCCACTTGTCCTGGGTTATTAACTGCCAATTTTGAGAAAAAGTGCTAATTTTCCCCCTATGGGTGCTGCCAAAAGATAAGTGCTTGGTGTAGGCAGAGGGAAGTCATTGGGATTGCTTTCTGTAGGTTTGCGCTTTATCTCCTCCAGATTTGGAGGTGGAAGTGCCCCACTGCTTTGACCTGTATGAATCCTGCACCTGGTATCTGGAACCCTTAGGGCATCTGAATTTGCCCCTTTGAGCTCTGTCTGACACAGGAAAGGTCCATTTTTTTGTAGGCCAGTGTCTACTGAATCTTGGTGGCTGCACTTGTAAGAAGCCTTTAACAGTTTGCATAGACTTAGCTTTGTCTTCCATTTTCTTTAAAACCTCTTCTGCCTTAATACCAAACAGAGAATCATGCTGTAAAGGTGCATCTAGCAATTTAGCTTTAACATGATCAGGCAAATTTTGTTCCTTTAACCAGGCATGCCTCCTAATCACAGATCCAGTAACTGCGGCCTTCCCTGCAAGAGGCCTCTAAGGAATCAAAACCACATTGCAAAGTATGCTTTCCAACTTGCTCAGCTGCATGCAATTCCTGCAATTCTTTATTTTCTGCACATTCTGAAACTAACATCATTTTCTGTTTCAGCAATTCCATAACATGTTGTTGGTACTTAAGCATATAAAATTGATAGTTTAAGGCCCTGATTGCCAAGGTTGCAGATGTATAAACCTTTTTTCCCCATCTGTCCAGTGCCCTTGAATCTCTGTCAGAGGGGGTAGGACTTTTTGCTGTTGAGGCCTTAACTCCCATTGGACCCTGTGAAATAGTTTCAGGATCAGCAGCAGGGTTTCTAAATAAAAATTTATGTGAGTCAGGGACCCTGTAATATCTGTCAGGCTTACTGGGAGCTGGAGGTAAGGAGTCAGGGGTCAAGCTTGACTCCGAAAACACATGATCCACAATGTCTAAAACAGGGGGAATGGCTAAAGGCCTGTGCTGCGGGAGAAGGAGGAAATCCCTGAGCCTCTTTTTTGATTCTGAGAAGTCTTGACTCTCCCAGTGAATATGCTCCCTCAAAGTAAGCAAGGTTTCTCCAAATGAATAATCCTCAGATGAATAATCCTCAGGAGGAGATGCAGATGGTATAGACTCCTCGGCATCAGAATCCCCATAGGGAGGTATAGATAATTCCTGATCAGAAGAGGAATCAGGAGAAATAGAAACCTGATCTGAAGATTCATAATCAGTGTCTTGCCTAGGCCTCTTATCAGGAGGGGCATGGGTACCCCTCCTCACGGTAATAAGGTCTTCAGCCATTTTGATCATCTGTTTTTTAGGCATAGAGGTCTGTGCACGTGGGCTCATGCATTGGTTTTTTAGTTTTAGAAGTTGCTTTTGTCTTTGGTCTTGCAGCTGTCATCGGTTTGATATACAAATGTTGAGGTTTGAATACACCCTCAGAAGCCGGTGCCTACTCAGCTGCTCTGGACCAATACCTTGAGTATCTTGCCGCATGCCGGACTCTACATGGGTGTCGGTAGAGGCCTGCGACGCAAAGGTAGCAGGTATCAGGGGCTGCGAAAGCACCTCACTGAGTACCGGCGACTGGCTTAGGAGAAGCTTTGTCATCGGTTTTGGATCTCGACTGCCTTTCTCTGTCCTTTTCTTTGCGTTTTTTTATGTACTCCGGTAGTTGGATTGCTATCCGATGACACTTCTAGGTAGTTAAATCTGTTTCCAAAATACTTTGATGCAAAAATATACCGACGCTTAATAGTGCGTTGGTTAAATCTAGTACAAAACCGACAGCCAGGCACGTTGTGATCAGGGCCTAGGCAAGGAATACAGTATAAATGGAAATCCTTATGAGGTATTTGCTTCCCTCAAGTAATGCAATTATTAACTTCTTCTGACATCGGTAAAAAGCAAGAAAAAGGTTTCCCCAACAGGGTACTTAGCTTTAGTGAAAGACTAAATAAAATGGCGTCGGCTGCATGTTTTATACCCCTGACGTCATGGGAGAGGAGACAGCAACCAACGCAGGACCCAAGACTTTGGAATTCTGGCCGACTGAGGGCAACCTGCCAGCAGATTACCCAAATGTAATGACTGCAACAGTGAAACACAAAGATCATCAACATTCAAGTGAAAATTAGTAAGACAACTTCCTTTTGCACTATATTACTATATCACCACATACACATATATACATTCGTTTTTACTACATTATTTTACTTTTTTTTTTTTTTTTTTTTTTACTTACTTTTGCTTACATTTTTATAACATTACTGTATTTGTTGTCTTTGGTGATTAATTGAAACTGACAGTTTTAAGTTGCAGTTTACTATGTTTGTAATCAAACTCATGTCAAGTAAAAGGTTGTTGTGCAAAAGGAAGTTGTCTTACTAATTTTAACTTGAATGTTGTTCCTATTGAATAAAAGTTAATTGGCATGGTTTATAATGAGCAATTTACATTATGCATCTGTTCTTTTGGTGCGGTTGTAGGTTTTGCCTAGTGGATTAAAGCTGGATTTTTCTACCATTTACTGCCTGATTCTCCTTCAGCTGCCTTTCTTTTGGTTGTAGAAAAATATAACCTTAGTGGAAAAGTTTTGAAAGAAATTCCAATATTGATGGGAGGGCAGAAAAGGGGTCCCACTCCTTTTGATAATGACCAAATAGAAAAGCATTTCTATTTACTTTTAGAAGTCTTTTTGTTTTACTCCATTTGAGAAGACAGCCTGGCATCTCTGGCTATTGTTAAAACTGGAGAAACCATGAAGTTAACTTTAGGGTTTGTAGACCTGGTAAAAGTATCCCAGATGGGTGACTCGGAAGATCCTGAGTGAGATCTAGCACCCAGAACAAGGTGTAGCAAATGAGGTCAAAAGAAGGGGGAAACCAAACCTGCCAAGGTTGGAACAGGGCAATAAGGATCACCTTGTGGCTTTCAGTGTGAATTTTTAAAGCAGAGGTACTGATGGAAACGCAGAGAGGAGGCCTGTGAGAGGGGTGTAAGTGTTGACTACAGCACCTCAGGGACTATCCCTGTGGAGGGATAAGGGCCAAGTAACTGCTGTACTTGTTCAGGTAGGAGGCAAAAAGGTCGCAGCAAAGCTGGCCCAGTAGCTGAAAAACTCTACTGCCACTGTGTGTTTGAGACCACTCATGAGGTAATAGGATAGACCTACTCAACTTGTCTGGCAGTACACTCAAAGTCCCGTGAATGTGCATTGCAAGGCAAAGTTGCAAAGATAGTGTTCCCTTTTGCTTGCTGATGTACCAAACTACTAACATACTGTCTGTTTGGATGGAAATCACACACTTGGGTATACAACCCTAGAAAGCCTGCAACACTAGGAGGACCATTCTCATCTCCAAGACACTTATGTGAAGTTTGGCCTCCATAGGTGACTAAGTACCTTAAACAGTCTTCCCCTCAAAAATGACACCACCCTAAAACGGATGCATCTGTGATTACTGTGGCCTGGGGTGTCAGTGGACAGAAAGGTCTCCCCTCTGCAACTGAGAGATTATCCACCATGTTATATAGTTTCTGAAAACTTGAGTTAGATGGATTCTGGCATGAATGGGATGAAAACTCTGACCACTGGACTAAAAGAGCCCACTGTAACACTCTCTTCTGGTATCTCACTAGTGCAACTGAAGTGATGGTAGAGGCCATAAAAAGTAACAAATGAAGAATCAGTCTTGCTTGTGGACGGGGATGTTGAATTACTTGAGAAGCCAGAAGTCTTAATGACAGCCCTCTTGCTGTAGGAAGTTTGGCAATTTGTTAAACTGTATGATCTAACATACTATGAATTCTATACATTGAGTAGGAGGCAGTTTGCTCTTTGCATGACTGATAGTTATTCCTAACTGATCTGCAAGACTAAGTAGAAATGCTTGATGACGTAGCAGTAAATCCCTGGAGGTAGTAACTGGAAGCAAATTGTCTAGATATGGGAAGACTTGGATCCCTTGCAGTTGCAGATAACCTCCTGCCACTACCATACTCTTGAACAACCAGGGTGGCTGTTGTGACACAGAATGGCAGTGCTCTAAATTGGTAATGGACTGGCTCCCAGATGGGAACAGAGACATCTCCTGGATTGTCTTTGAATCTTTATGTTAGTAGGCATCTTGGAGAGCTATACAGCACATCCAATCATTCGTCCTCAATAGCAGTAGTATGGACTGTACTGTGCTCATCCAGAATGGACTGAAGTGGCTGAAATCCAATACTGGCCTGAGGTCTTCCATCTTCTTTGGAACTAAAAAAACGAATAAACTCTGGATTCCAATTGGTCTGGGAGAACCTGTTGGATGACACTTTTCTATCAATTTTGAAACTTCTGTTGCTGCAGATTCCAACTGGTAGGGTGGAGTATAGGGAATATTTAATATTTTCTTTGCAGGATATAGAAAGGGAATGGCATAGCCTCTAGACATTACTCTTAACATGCGGGAATCTGAAGTAATGATTTGCCAGGCTTGTGGGTGTAAGGTTAAGCACCACCACTACCCCAACAATATCCAAAGTGCAGCAATCAGGTAACCTTTCAGGGACGCTGGTAAGATTTCTCACTGAAGGAACCACGGAAAGCATGACTCTACAAGTACACTTCTGCCTCTGGGGAGATGTTCATTGGAGGTGCCTCCTCCTCTCCTGTCTTGCGGGGGGGGGCTATCTCCAGGAATGTGAAAACCCTGCAATCTCTAACCACATTTTTTTACCTCCCTTTTGATTCCTGAAATAGGATCTTCTTACGGCAGAGAGGGTTTTACCATCTTGCTCAGTCCTGAGAAGTGTAACTTTGGGACCAAAAAGAGTAGGACCATCAAAAGGGGCATTAATAAAGGACACCTTGAAGCTTTCAGTGAAATCAAACAGCCACATCCAGGCATGGCAACACATGGTGATGCCTGTACCAGCTGCTCTTGCTGTATCATCTGCTGCAATGGAGAGCAGGCACATGACTACATTACAGAAAGACTGCAGGATAGACATTTGGGTGTCCACATTTTTTTGGACATTCAAAGGCAAATTACCCAAGAGAGACTTGGAAATCTCCTTGATCAAGTCTCTCTAAAAACATGTCAAGTGTGCTAAGTAATTCAGTGTCCTGAGAGCAAAGGTATTCTGAAGAGTAAGCTTGCTTCCCTAATTTGTCAAAAGCCATTGACACTCTTAGGGGATGGACAGAAGAAACCTCCTCAGACAGTTTTTTATTTGTGGTTGCTGCTGCTACCACCATGGCATTTACCAGGGTTTTTATCTTTTGGGCCTGCTAAAATTCTGTCAGTTTATTAGGAACTGGCACTGTAATATCACAGTCCTATGTCCTCCATGCCATGAGATCTAGGAGTGCATCCGGTAGGGGAAATCATCCAGGATGCAGATGAGCCAAACCCAAAAGCTTTGAGGAACACAGACTCATCCAGAGGAGGAGTTTTAGTGGATCACCCCCCCCCTTCTGCTTCATCAATTCCAGAATGTTCCCAAATGTGGTATCTTCCATGAGGGAATCTGAGAGAGATCCTTCTCCCTCACTGAAATCGGTCTTCAGTGACAGACCCAGGAGAGGAATCTATGTGCTTCCATTTGCTCATCTGTTTCCTTGGAGAACGTCTCTGAGTTCTAGTACTGACCATTTGGAATCAGACTGGGAACTTGAGTGTCGCGTGGTCTCAAATCCTGTGTGTTATGACGGTCCCTGCCAATCAAAATGAGGCGCATAAGGAACAGATTTCTACTGGGTGTTGGGAGAGATCCAAACTTTGTGCATGCACCTGCACTGTTTGATCAGCCAAGGCCCTTTCCACAGTCTCAAAACTAGACACCACAAGTGGAGCTGTGGAAGCACTTCCTCTGTCGACTCAAGAAGGCTCCCAGCTCCAATGGATGACGGCTCAAAATGAGGACCTCTGACCCTGGCTGATGACTGTCTAGTACAAAGGGAAAGAAATGGCTCCAAAAACCTCTGGGCCAACTCCAGCAATGACACTTCAGCTCCAGGACTTGTCCCTATCCAACAGCATTGGAGAAAGAAAGTAAAGGATGTAGTTGAAGCTGAAGTCCTTGTACTATCAGATCTTACTGAGGAGCACCATAAGGGTTAGTATCCATGGAATCTGGTTCTGATTACTAAACCAGTATTGGAGAAAAGTGTGACTAGGTCGATTGGCCTGCACCCAGACCTCCTCTCGGGTACAGTACAGGAAGAACTCCTAGTTGGATCAGTGTTCTCAAAAATTTCATCATTTGGTCGACATCCATCTCCATGAGACTTCTGGTGGATCAGACTGATCTTGATGATAAAGCTACCAATCAGGACCTAGAAGGTCATTGGTCTTGGAAGATCAGTGACTAAAGCAGACTGTTCACTGGCTGCAGAGAAAAAGTAGCTTGAGGGGAGGGAGTTCGAACCAGACTGACAAATAGATCTGACTGCCTCAGAGTTTTTGGTATCATACCCAATAGACTACATGGATCCAGGGACCTCTTTCATATATTGTCAGAGCCTCTTCCCTTCTATTTTCCTTTCTTCTGCACTCTTTTCTAAAAGACTTCTCTCTTGTTTGTCTTTAGTCTTATCCTTTTCTTTTTCCTTTCTGTTCTGACTCAGAAGATATCCTTTTCTTTTTCCTTTCTGTTCTGACTCAGAAGACATGGTAGAAGTAGAAAACCCTTTCTGTGGAAGAAGCAAAGAGTTTGCCTATAGATAAGCGTCACTTAAACAATATACGCACAAGGAATGGGGGTCTTGAGAAAGGATCTTGTGTCCACAAGCTGAACACACTGAATCCTGAAAACTTCTTTGACATCAGAATACCATCAAAATACTATTAGAATAAACTATAAATTCTACAACAATCTAAACCACTTCTAAGAAAAAAAACTACCTAATTATTTTAACACTAATTAACACACATGGATCCTATATTAGTTCTATAGTTATGTTATAATTTAAATTAGGCTAACTGGAAAATTCATATTAAAGAAAAGGAATAAATGCTTAAGAATCTAAACCTATCCCAAACTTATGCTATACTAACACTACAAAAACACAAGAGAGAGGAGTCCAGCAGGAAAAGTAAGGAAAAAAAATCACTTATAGTAATGACTGTAAGAGGTCTCAGAGAACACGTCTGGATAGAGTAGATGGCAAATAAGATCTGAGGTAATTTAGGCACAAGGGGGGGGGGGGTGTAGGTAAGGGAGGAGTCGGAGCCTTGGATCAAAGGCTCTGAAAGAAGGTGCAGAGGTCAGATATGATTGGCTCAGACAAGTCACATGTTGAATCAGATGAAAATAGACAACTTTGGATCCTTTATTGTCTTGGCTAGAAAACACAGAAATCACATGAGCTTTTTCTTGCACTGATTTAATCAAAAATATCAGGACAAGTAGGATCTAGTACAAATGGAATACAACCTACCCAAAAGCAATCAAGCTTTTTCAGATATAAATGAATCCTGGGAGTAAAAGCTTGCCGATATACTGGCTTCACCTGCAGATTAACTGTTACAAAGGTGAATACTCAGTGACTATGTCAGATCCTAAGCATTTACTGTCATCCTGCAAACATGGTTAAGCTGTAAGTTGTCTGTCTATTAATAGCACTACACTGGCATTGTCAGAAAATGTGAATAACCCAGTGGAACAGTTTCAGACCCATTTCAAGGGCTATTTCCTTATGAGTTACATGTAGCTTGTATTGCAGAGAACAGCGCAGATCACCAAATATCTGACAAATCTGTCTAGAAAGTCTAGAAGATATACACAGACAAAAGGTCTTGCATCACTCAAATTCTCTTCAACAATTAAATTCTTCCTAAACAGCTAGGATCAGAGGAAAATGCAGGCTATCTACTTAAAATATAAGATTTAACTGGCATCTGTCCAGGTACTGGAACTGACTGGTCACACCTTGGTGTCTTTTCTTCACAGCAACTACTCTTACTAATTCTATCTTCTGCCCACCCCATAAGCTACTGTTCTTATATCAAACTCCAGATCAAGGGAACTGATATGCATGAATCTATCCCATAAATTAAGGCATGGAAAAGATCTGCCTAGCCCCAAAAAAAACCTTCAGCCAAAATCCAGATCTGTAGTGCTCTTCTAGGGTACCTATGAACACAATTTGGAGTGGTGAGGTGGGCAGCTTGCTCCAGTTTCCAGATAGCTACCAACTACATAGAATAGTTGTGTAAACCTGCACTGGAGATAAGGTCCAGTTTGTAATGTTTGAAGGTATGTACAGTGGACCAGGTGGCTGCCTCAAGGATGGTAGCTGTGTGTGTCTAGGCCTTTGAAGAAGGCTTTGGAGGAAGCTACTGCTTTAGTAGAATAAACCCTGATCCTTGATTCAGGTCTTTTCCATGGTATGAGTAGCAGAAACGTAATTTTTCTGATTTAGGAGACTGCCTTGCCCAGGGCTCTGGGATGGAAAAAACCAAAAAGTTGATTTGGTTTTCTGATGGACTTGTTTTGTCCAGATAAAACCTTAGTCTGTGAACATCCAGGAAGTGTAGTATTCTCTCATTGTCATTCTGGGGGAAAGGAGAAGGTTGGTAAGTGAATGGACTGATTTAGTGATAGCTCATTGACCACTTTGGGCATAGAGGGGCTGGTGCACAGGGTCACCCTGTATTTATGGAAGACAGTGTAAAGAGGGCATACCATGAGTGCTTGTAACTCTGAAACCCTTCTTGCTGTAGTGAGGGCTACCAGCAAAACTGTTTTCCATGTGCACATCTGCAGGGATGTGGAAGTGGCTGGTTCAAATGGAGTCAGCTTAAGTTTCTTCAGGATATAATTTAGGTCCCAGGGTGGGGGGTAGGCTTTCTGGGTGGTCTTATGTACAAGAACCCTTTTAAGAACAATTTAACATTCAACCTAGAGAGTAAAGGAGGTTCCAGGGGTAGGCAGGCAGAGCTAGCAGAGAGGTGCACTTTCGTTAGAGTATGAAAGATTTGCTTTAATCAGCTCACACACACAAGCTAAGACTAAAGGGATATCCGCTAGAAGGGGGGTCCTTGTGTCTTTGGAGACACCATTTGGAGAATCTCTCCCATTTAGAAATGTAGGATCTCCTTGTATTGGGGTTCCTGGCCTCCTGCAGGATAGAAAGCATGTCCTCTGTGTAGCGGTGTCTGAAGGGTACTAGACGTTTATCACCCAGATAGTAAGGCTCAGCATCTCTAAATGTGGATGGACAAGAGTTCCCGTTGTGCGAGTAGGTTCACCTTGTGAGGTAACTTGTAGTGACTGCCCTTGGTGAGGGATTGTAGAAGGGGAAACCAGTACTGCCTTGGCCAGTAGGGAGTCACCAGCAAGATTTTTGGCATGTCTCTCCTGATCTTCAGGAGGAACTTCTAAATGAGAGGGAAGGGAGGAAAAGGCATACAGAAACCGTCCCTTTCACAAGATGATGAAGGCGTCCACTCTCCATGCTAGGGGAGAGTGGTGTTTTAGTACAGAATTTTCTCAGTTGTCTGTTCTGGGGGAGGCAAACAGATCTATATGTGGTATACCCCATCTGTGGACCATGTCTAGGAAAACTTCCGTGTGTAACATCCGCTCGTGATGTAGAAAGAATGATCTGCTTAGAGCATCTGCTTGAAGGTTGCCTTGGGAAGGGATGTATGTTGCCTGTAGAGATAAGTTGTTCTGTGAGGCCAATTAACAAATCTGCATTGCCAGCCTGCACAGAAGGTTGGACCTGGTCCCCCCCTGTTTGTTGATGTACCACGTGACAGTGGTGTTGCCTGTGAAGATTAGCAGAGGGCCTGGCTAAAGGATAGGGAGGAAAGCCTTCAGGGCTAAATGAACCACTGTCACTTCCCTGACATTGATATGTTTCCTCAAGAGGGAAGCCTGCCAAGATGCTTGTATCCTGAGTCCCTTCATGGTAGCCCCCAAGCCCAGATCAGAGGCATCTGTGTGCATAATATGCTGAGCTGGTGTGGGGGGTAGGAAGGGTAGTCCTGGATTCTTTTGAACCTGTTGTATCCACCACCTTAGCTCTGTTTAAAGACAAGGTAGGAAGGGCATTTGGAAGTCTAGAGGATACCTGTGCTGGGACCATACATTTTTAAATACCACTGCAGCTTCCTCATGTGGATCCTGGCTAGGGGAAGTATAGGGATGGTGCCTGCCATAAGATCCAGAAGGTGCATAAACTGTCTTGCTGACAACTGGTCTATCTGGAGGAGTCCTGGAAGTGGTTTGTTAGGGAGATTATTTTATCTTAGGGTAAAAATGCTTTCATTAGGTCGGTCGGAATCCTGCAACCCAGGAAGACCTTGCCTTGTTCTGGGGACAGGGATGACTTGGGGAGGTTCAGTGTGAAACCTAGTCTCTAAAGCAGGGACATAGAAAAGTGGAGATGATTTTTGAGTGGGTCTTCTTTTTGTGCAATAACTAGAATATAGTCTAGGTAGGGATAGATCTATATGCCCTTGGTCCTGCAGAAGGCTATGGCAGGAGCTAGGCATTTGGTGAAAACTCTTGGTGCAGTGGACAAATCAAAGGGCAAGGCAGTAAATTGAAAATGAGAGCAAGGCCCAGCAAAGCGCAAGTATTTCTTGTGGTTTGGGTGTATAAAGATGTGGAGGTAAGCCTCCTTCAGGTCCAAAATGGCCATGAATGCTTGTGGTGGCAATAGTGAAAACAGGGTCTGTAGGGACAGCATTCTGAAAGAGGGGACTTTTAGAATGGATACGTCCAGGATTGGTCTCCATGGTCCATTCTTTTTTGGAACCAAGAAAAGTCTGGAGTAAAAACTTTTTCCTTCTTGTCCTGATGGGATGGGTTCTATGGTGCCTTGTGCCCATAGATCCTGGACAATGTGTTGAATTAGGTGAAGCTGATTTTTGGGTGGAAAAGGAATGCCCTGTGGGATGGGTCTTTCCTGCCAGGATAGGAAATATCCTTTTTCCACTACTGCCAGCACCCAGCGGTCTGTGGTGATTTCTTTCCAAAGGGACAATCACACATTGTTGCCATTATTTCTGTCCTGAAAGGACCGTCTTTGGACTGGCTGAGAAGAGGTAGTCCTAGAAGAGGACTGCCTCCTAGTCTCTTTCTTATGCCTGGTAGAAGGGGTGGTCGTGGAGGGGACCCTTCTGACATAGGATATTTTGGCAGGATAATTTCTATAGTACTTGGGTATAGGAGATGCCAGGTGTTTAATATCTTGTAGCTCTTTGCTCTTCTCCTGTAGATTTTTAAAAAGTTCTGCAGACTGCTTACCAAACAGAAGGTTATGATTAAGAGGAGCATCTAGGATCTTGGACTTAAAATTTTCTGGCAGTGGTTGGAGCTTAAGCCAGGAGTATGTACGTAAAACTGTTGCAACTGATCTAGCAGAGGCCTCTGCTGTGTCATAACTGCATCTAATGGGAGTGACTGGCCACCTGGGAAGTCATGGATAGCTTAGATGCTACTTCAGTTTTGTTAGGAGAGTCAACAGGGAGTTCTGAAGTACAGAGGCTTGGGACACCAAGGCATATTTCACCATATGTGTTTGGTAGTTAATTGCTCTGAAGGCTAGAGTGGAAGAGGTGCAAGCCTCCTTGACCAGCCTATCCATAATTTTACTGTCTTTATCTGAAGATAAAAGATGAAGAAGGGAGCAGTCTAGATCGTCTATCTGGGGCCACAGCTATAACAGCAGGGCCTGCCAAGGGGGGTTTACTAAGAATTTGTGGTCATCAGGCACCTTATAGAAATGGTCTGGTCGTTTTGGGGCAGGTGGCTGAGAGTCAGAGTTCTTACAGCAAGAAGCAAATGCGTCAAGATATGCAGGGATCACTGGAGGAATGGCTGATGGGGAGGGTGATTTAACCTGCAACAACTCAAAGTATCTCATTTGAAGTATTCTTTCACCTCAGTGACAGTGTCACCAAATGTTATGTCCTCTGGAGGGGAGTCTCCTTCAATAGAATCATCTGCAGAATAATATTCCATGGGAGAGGCTATTTGGAATGAGTAGGCGATAGACTCTTCAAAGCAAGAGGAGAGGGCCTCTTCTCCCTGGGGAATAGAGGGAGTGAGGTAGCAGAAGTAGACCTTGGCCTGAGCACTGGAATAGAGGGGGCTGAGGAGGTTGTAGGCCTAAGGACCATGAAGGCCTACATCAGGGACGGAGTAAAGACTGCCAGTCTAGTTGTCCTACAGGAGGGGTAGATAAATTATTTGTTTTTTTTTTGTCATCTTTTTAAAGTAGTTTTGGGAGACACTGTACGCCTTGATCCTGGGGCCTTAATAAAGGAAGGAGACTTGGATTCCTGAGATACAGAAGGGCTTCTGGTGGAACCTGGTTCCCCCTCGACTTCAGAAATAACGGACGTCTAAGACATCTCTGAGGATGCGCCGGCCAGTGCTTCAGAAACTGCTTCCACAAGGGGAGCTGTAGAAGCAGACCGCTGTAGTGGATGTCCCTTAGCCCCTATATCGCTGGTTGGCAGGGATCTAACGACAGACAGGCAGTGGTAATAAGCCGCGAAACTTTGGCCTTTTTCTTTGGTGTTGGTCCAATTCTGGATCACTCCTAAGAGCTAGCTTCTTAATCCTTTGATTTTTCTAAGTACAGGTTAAGGTCAGCCGAATGGCTTTTAAGAGATTTAGGGACAAATGACTGGCAGATAGAGCAGGAGGTATGGTCGTGTTCCCAGCCTAGACAAAAGATGCAATGGTCATGGGTGTCCTTATGTGGAATTTGACACCTACATCACCATTTACCTTTCTTAGCGGACATCGGTTAATGTAAAACCAGCAAACCAAGCTCAAGCAATTAATATAAGTAAGAAATCCCCAATGGGGTACTTAGCTTTAGACGTCTTGATAGAGGAGCAATGTGATCGTGCAGATGTCACATTTACGATCCCTGGTTTATGGCCATACGTGTGACATCCCATGCACTAACAGCAGCCAGGCTGAAAGCTTTTGTATATGAGCTGACGTTCGGGTCGCCTGAGGCGGAGGAACTCACAGTAAGAATACTGCAACATGAGAATAGAAGGACATCTAATGTTCTGGTAAATAACTTGTGAATTTATGCTGGCTTTGTCGGGACACAGAAAATGCACAGAATCCTCAGCATGCCTTGTCTAAGACAAGTCTTTGAGAAAGGAGGCACCAAAGGAGCACAAGCTCTAGGCAAAATATCAAAATTGTACTGCTTGGTAAAAGTAAGAAAAGCAGACCAAGTAGAGGAACCACAAATTTATTCTAATGGTAAATTTCACAGGAAAGTTGTGGACACAGCTTGAGCCCTAATAGTGTGTGCTTTCTGTGTAGATGGCATGATTTATTATTGGAAAACCAACAGAAGGTAGTGCAGTCTCACGTCCATGTAGATAGTATGACCTCAATTATTCTGTGACCTTTTTTAGCATTTGTAGAGAAGATGAGCAGCTGGTCAATGGTCCTGAATGCTTTTCTTCTGTGAAGGTAAAATCTGAGTGGTCTGTGTACATATAATTAACACAAATGATACTCAGTTCTGTTGGAGTGGTTTGAAAAGAATACTGTTAGGTAAACAAACTGGTTCAAATTTGTTTGTGTGACAGTCTTGGGCATAAAGATTGAGTTAATCCTCAATGCCATCCTGTCTTTTTGAAAAATGATAAGAAAATTTACAGGATAAGGCGTGGAGTTCAGAAACTCTTAGCAGAAGTACTGGCTACCAGGAGGGCCTTTCATAACATGAATTTGAACCTACTGGCTCCACTGAGATAAAATAAAGTTCAAGTTTTTCAGAATTAACTTTAAATTCCATATAGGAGGTAGGTTTAAAATAAATTGCTCCTTTTAAAAATGCTTTACAAAGTTTATAAGAGGCTAAGTATGAAGAGAAAAAACCTAGTTGAAAAATGATATGGCAGCAAGATGAAATTTAGTGAAGGAGTAACTAGCCCTTGGGTGTAGGGACTGAAAAGTGATCTACAAATCATTGGGTAACCCAAATGGAGAATTCTTTTTCCAGCCTACTTTATATATTGCACTAGTTGTGGGCCTCAGATAAGAACATAGGGCCTCACATGAGAACATAGGGTTCACTTGACTATCAGTGGAAGTGGAGAAACCATGCAACTAAATGAAGGAAGCTGATGCTCGGGTGAGATAGCAGAAGATGGTGCTGATGAAGAAAACAGTCTTTCTTTCAGATGAGGCCACAGCAACAGAAACAAAATCTACTGGGGCCAGACTGGGGCTCTGAGAATGACCTTGGCGCTGCACATTTTTGCTTCATGTAGAAACCTGGGTATGAGTAGAAATGTGGAAAATGTATACAGAAACCCCGACAGGAAAATGTAGGAGAATGCATCTCCTGCAGAAAACACCTCTTAAGAGCTGTTGGAGAAGAACGGTCATATTTCATGTTTAATGGTAAAGCAAGAAAATTTAAATATGGCCTCCCCCCACTTTCAAAAAAAGTTGAATGTTACTGAATCTTTGAAAGATCTTTCATGTGGGAGCAAGACTTGTCAGCTCAACCAGTCCATAATTATGCTGAAGTCCCTGGAACTCACATAGCTATGAGAAAGAGATGCGACATTACTGACAATTCTCAAACCCTCATGGTTTGTCTACACAGGGGTAAAATCGGGTTCCTGCCTGCTCAATTAAGTACCATACCATACCATTACCATGTTGAGTGAGTGAATGGACACTGCACCTTGTTGGAGCAACTCCTGAAATGCTAAGAGGACTGGTCTCATCCACAAGGCACAGATGTGCAATCTGGCTTCTTGTGGAGTCCACGTCCCTCAAACTGTCCTATCTATACAATGCCCCCACCACATTAAGGACGAATCTGTAGTTTAGTGGTAGATCTAGGCTGGAAAAAGGGTGTTCTTGTACTGAAGTGGCCAGGCTTCCTTATTATTAGCTGCAGTTGTATTTGGCGGGCTGCTTAATTTCTGATAAATACAGGTACATTTCACTGATTTTCCCTTTACCCTTTCCTATTTACCTTGTTGTTGGCTGCTGCATACCTGCGTTGACTGGACAGGTGGCATTCTCAATCCTTATTCCTGGTGTGTGTAGATCATTCGTGGTGGTCTGTTCAAAACTCAAGGAGTCTTGTGGCTTGCCTGGAATATTGTGTTTGCGACAGTATTTTGTCTGTTTGCACATCCCGTAGAGTAAGTACGTTCCTGTTTATCAAAATCCAATTGCTGTGCTTCTGTTGTCACGTGCGTTTTTGCATCGTGTCGCCTGGTAACCTGACCCAGTCAGAGTCAAACGAGCCAGAAGGACAATGAGCAGCGACCGAGCGAAGTTTCATTACAAGTTAAGTGACAAGAACTAATCGGTGGGTTGGCACTTGTAGGGAGGTGTGTGTGTGTGTGTGTGTGTGTGTGTGTGTGTGTGTGTATGAGCGCAACTGACTGTGAAAGAGACGGAGAATGGACTAAAATCTTTAAGTAGGGACAGATTTTGTAGTGTTTATGTGTTTGTGTGTGTCTGCAAGTGTGCATGTCTGTAGGGGGTAAGAATGAAGCTGGGTGGTGTGTGTGAATCACACATCTGTCACATCATTATGAAAAAGAAAAAAAAAATATTTGCCACAAATCAAAAAATGTCCTTCCCCTCACTGCTGAAATTATGTGCATAGCTCATTTAAAAAAGCACATGGCCTTTATTAGCAAAGCTCATCACTACTTTGGAGAGGTATGCTGTAAACTAAGCAGATTTTTGCCTCATATTTTTGGTGCATTCCCCATAAAACATGTGGTTTTCTGGCTAATCAGAGGGCAGCTACTAAATAATTTTCAGACTCCATACGGTACCGTTGTCGCCTCACAGTAGAGACGTTGTCCTGTTCGATTCTCAGCTAGAGTGTCTTTTGTGTGGAGACATGCGTGAATGGGCGTACCTTCGTTGAAGGTTGTGCGTCAGGGCTGGCAACTTGGCACGTAAAAATCTACTGCCAATCATTAGCGGACCGGAGTTCCGATGTGGCGACCCCTAACCGGGAAAAGCCGAAAGGCACAACAACATACCCTTCAGAAAACACATACCAGCACAGATCCTGTTCTAGCAACTTTCTAAGTTTATAAGAGCAACATTTAAAATGTGGCCCTATTTTTGGACCTTTGTCACCCCATTATTTTGTCCTTTGTCCAGATTTCTTGCACTAACAGGTTGCGAGATATGGTATGAGTGTGCCTCTGCTTGGGTTGTCACACAAGGGGAATTAGATAGGGAATTGTGAGTCTAGATGAATGTGTGCGTAGAGAGCATGCATGTGGGTAAACAGGCGAGTGTCCACAAGTCCAAGTGACTGCTAGGGGGGCTTGCTTGATGCTATCTGGTGTGTATATGTGAGAATAAGATAATGCCCTAAAAAGTAGGGACAGATTTGATTTTGCAGTGTGTGTCTGCATGTGTGCATGTCTAGAGGGGTAAGAATGAAGTTGGGGACTGTGTGTGTGTGTGTGTGTGTATGTGTGTGTGTGTGTGTGTGTGTGTGTGTATGTGAGAGAGAGAGAGAGAGACCTCTCAACTAAGTAGATTTTCGCAGAATGCCCATATTTTTGATCTGTTTCTCATAAAACATGTGGTTTTCTGGCTAATCACTGATGACTTCATGTCTTTCAGAAAACACATACCAACACCAATCCTGTTCTAGCAATCTTATAAGTTTATAAGAGCAACATTTAAAATATGTCCCCATTTCTTGGGCCTTTGACCACCCCATTATTTTACTCTTTGTCCAGATTTATTGTACAAAGAGGTTGAGAGGTATGATAATGAGTGCGTCTTTGCCTGGGTTGTCGCACTAGGGGACATTAGAGAATTGACAGTCTAGATGTATGTGTGTCTGAATAAACAGGCGTGTGTCCACAAGCCCAAGTAACTGTTGGGGGGGGGGGGGCTTGATGCAATCTGGTGTTTGTATGTTTGAGAATGAGATAATGGGCTAACAAGTAGGGACAGATGTTAAATATTCAACTTATAAACTTAGAAAGTTGCTGGACTGGCTGTAGGTTAATATGCAGTGTGTGTGTGTGATGATGGGCTAAAAAGTATGGATTTTAAATACTGCTTTTATAAACTTAAAAGTTGCTGGAGTACCTGGATCTATGTTAGTGTGCACTGTGCGTGTGAGAGAGAGACGGACAGATTACAAAGGCCCAAAAGTAGGGACAAAATTTAAATATTGATCATAAACTTTGACAGTTGCTGGAATACGTGGATCTGTTAGCATGCATTTTTCAAAAGATATGAAATCTGGATTCTGGACCAAGCAAAACAGGATAGTGAGGCAAAGACTGAAAAATAGGGACAGATTTTAAATATTGCTCTTATAAACTTATGACGTTGCTGGAATAACTGTATCGGTGTTAGAGTGGGTGTGAAGAATGCCCCAGCAATACTGATGGATTTAAAATATTGCTCTTATAAACATAAAAAGTTGGAGGAATAACTGGATCTGTGTTAGCATGCATTTTCTGTGTGGTTAGAACAACCGGATCTGTATTAGCATGCACTCTTTTGTCAACAAAGACCCAAAACTAGGGGCAGGTTTCAAATACTGCAGTTATAAAACAGAAAATTGCTAGAGTAACTATCTGTATTAACGTGCATTTTCTGTGTGTGAACACAAAGACCCAATAATAGGGACAGATTTTAAATATTGCTGTTATGAACTTGGAAAGTTGCTGGAGTAACGGTTTCTGTGTTAGCATGCATTTTTGTGTGTGAACACAGATTCAATGATCTGGGCAGATTTTGCATATTTCTCTTAGAAAATTGCTAGAATAACTGGATCTGTTAGCATGCATTTTCTGTGTGGTTGGTAGAATAACCACATCTGTGTTGGTATCCATTTTTGTGTCTGAGCACACCCAAACATAGGGACTCATTTAAAATACCGCTGTAATAAACTGGAAGAGTTGCCGGAATAACTGGATCTGTGTTAGCATACATTTGTGTGCGAACAAAGGCTTCCAAATAGGGGTTGATTTTAAATACAGATAATATAATCTGAACAAGTTGCCAGAATAGCTGGATCTGCATTAACATGCATTTTCTGGGTGGCTGGTAGAATACCTGGATCTGGGCTAGCTTCCATTTTTGTGTGTGAGCAGACCCGAACATAGGGCCCGATTTTAAATACCACTGTTATAAACCGGAAAAGTTGCAGGAATAACTGGATCTGTGTTAACAAGCATTTTCTGTGCAAGAACAAATAACCAATTATAGGGACAGATTTTAAATTTTGCTGTTATAAATTAGAAAGTTGCTCGAGTAATTGTCTCTGTGTTAGTGTGTGTTAGTGTGTGTGTGTGTGTGTGTGTGGGAACATAGACCCAGTATTACAGACAGATTCTAAATATTTCTCTTAACTTAGAAACTTGCTGGAATAACTGGATCTGTGTTAGGATGCATTTTTTTTTTTTGCGATTGGTAATATAATCGGATCTGTGTTAGCATCCATTTTTGTATGTGAGCATATCCAAACATGGGGGCTCATTTTAAATACCACTGTTATAAACTGGAAAAGATGCCGGAAAAACTCCATCTGTGTTAGCATGCATTTTCTGAGGTATATGAAGTCTTCATAAAACCAAACATGATGGAGGTGGGGGGGTGGTTGGGCTCAAAGGCTGGAAAATAGCAACCAATTAAGTATCGGTCTTAATAAACTTAGAAAGTTTACAGTTTGCTGGTATTAGTTGCAGAATTTCAGTTTTGCACTCTGTTTTACTTGGTTCTTACAGCACTGTAGTTTTAATAACCATGCCTATTCTAATCTTCTATTGTATTCTATATACAGAGATTCACTTTGGTTTTGTTTACTGTTTAGGACATTAGTATATTAATCTTCATGTTTTGTAATGACATACCCAAAGGGAAAGCCTTTCAAAGACTGACTCAGTTCTAGTTCATGTCTTGAATGTCTTAGCCTTAGTTTAAGGTGCTGTGCTGTTTTCTCAGTGCTGCAGGCACTGTTGTCTGAAAAGTCTTGATACAAATACACCAGTTGGGGAGAATTATTTGAACTTTTACTTGTAACATGAAGCAGCCAGAGCAAAGTATACAAATTTAGAGGCGTGTAATACTGTTAGCTTGGATAGAATTGCAGCTCAAGTGTTATAACTCGCTATACAGTTGCCATTTCCTTAACAGATGTACAACACAGTGGAAGAGAAAAACCTGCCTATTTGTTTAGTTCTTTTTGCATAATACTGTGGCTGTCGTGGCGTCTTGCATTATACTGAGGCTGTTGTGGCATCTTGCATTGAACTATATTTAGGTTGAGTGGTGTGCTGAAGTTCTGTGTAAACATGTAAGCTGACTGCAGATTCTCCATTGCTCATCAGACCCAATGCTGGAAAAAGTTGCTGTCACTGTTTTAAAGCTTCTTTAGATAACTGATCTGTGACTGATCTGTTGGCAGGTAACCTGCTTTAGGCTTCAACATGCCTGGAGTATTAGATGTACTTTGTAGCTAGAAATACTGTCCGTCCCTTATCCTTGCACCCAGAGAAAAAAACAGTTGCTGAACCTGTACTTATAGTGCATCCAGTGTTTTTTTTTTATGCATTTCTGCTGCTTATTTTCACTGTAATGCTAGCATCCAGTCTGACTGAATCTGAGATGCAAATGGCCTCCACTAGCCTTTACCATGGTGCATGGTTTTGCAGTACATGTGACAGTGGTACATATTTTTCATGTACTGAGATAAAAGTTCTGGCCAAAACTGAGCCCTTGGGCAGTTTCTGTTGCCTGTAGAAATGTAAGTTTGCAATGCATTCCATGACTTTAGTAGTCAAAAAAATGTGCATTTCTGATTGAGTGTTTATGTTGTAGGAATGTAGTCTAAACAGAAATGAAAACAAACATCAGGGGTACAGCACAGGAAGGCAAAGTGTGCTCGTCAGGAAGAGGCAACACAGCTGTCAGCAAGTTTAGCAGCCTTCCTGACTCGGTAAGTTAAAACTCAATGTGCATAACTGATCATTAAGTGTAAATCACGACAATGTACAGGGCTCCAAATTCAGCCTTATAAATGTGACCTGCCTTTCACAGGCAACAATAAATAATTACATACTTGATATGTAGTAGACCATTTTCTCACTTCGCATTCACCACAGAAACTATCACCATTACCATCCAAGGCACTGTATAACTGAACATGTGAACAGATGGATTTTGGAAGGCTCCTTTAAATGGGAGTTCAATGCACATGCAACAACAATTTAAGCTTGTTACTGCCAGCTTTCCTGTGATTATGTTATGCATAATTTGTCATTGCCTTGGTATTATACAGACAGCACTTTTTGAGGGGAGAAGTGTACAGCCGTTTATATTCTGTGTAATGAGTAAGGCAGCATCAGCTGGCAACATCTCTGCACTTATTTTGCTGATTAAACGTGACTGCTTCAGTCATGTACTGCGCAGGATCATATACTATGTGGGTTCTTTTCAGCAAGCAAGCTGAAAGGCCATTGAATCCTGCAGTACTTGCAGTGGTTTCAGATGGACAGTAAGATATTGTGCAAAGTTTTTTTTTTAGATTGTGGAAAGCTGCAGTAGTCCTTTCATTGTTCAGAAATAATAACATTATTTGTTTTAGGCATGTCATGGAACTGCCAGTGCTTGTGGTAGCAGCAGAGCTGGATAAAGGACAACTTGCTATAGGGGTAAGGCATTTTACAGAGCAGTGTGCATTATGTCAGCACACACTGCCTTATTACAAAGCTCTTTTGGCAACACTTCTGTCGGTACCTTACAACAATCATTCTGACTAGCCTTCCCCTTTCTTTTTAATCACTGTGATACAGGGAAAGTTCCGATGACAGGAAATGCACAACCCGACGTTCCTGGAGAATTAGCTGAAGGTCCTCAAAGTCCAAACAGCTTTCTTACAGCTAAGTCTGAGAGTCAAGAATCAGTGGCTGTGACTCCGTCTGGAAGTCTTGAATGTAAGGAAGTCTGTGCTACATCCAACAGCACCTATGACAGCACTGATGTGATAGAAGTGGAGACGAAGAAGGGGTTTGAGCAAAATGATCTTCGATCAAGTGCTGGTCTTCACGCCTACGAACAATTGGTCTAATGCACAGCAAGTCAAAGGACCAGGGAAATGCATTTACAAAGTCAGAGGCATTTCTGAATTATGCTCTGGTGAACTGCGAACTGCTTATCAGTGCATTGCACAGAAAGAAGTTGCAAGAATGCACAGTTCATGCCTTGAGACATATTGTGCAGATAATTCTTCTCTTTGGAAGACAGAATTTGCCACTCCATGGAAAACTGACTAACAGGAAACTTTAAAGCATTGCTTGAATGCATGGCAGAAGTGGACTCTGTACTCACTGATAATTTAATGGATGGTCTGCAAAATGGACTATACACCTATATACTTCAGCACAAATTTAAAATGAAGTGATTAATCTAACTGGGTTAGAGATCCAGAGAAACATTTTAAGTAGAGTTAAATGGGCTAATTCCTTCAGTTTAATTGCTGATGAAACAACTGACATCTCCCATAAGGAGCAAGTGACTCTGGCTCTACATTATGTTCATAGAAGTGACGAAATGTGAAGACTTCACTGAATTTGTGGAAGTGCATGACACCATAGGAAAAGCCTTAGCTGACCTCTTTCTACAGAGACTCATAGCATGGGGTGTGGACAAGGAGCTAATGAGAAGACAAGGCTACGACAGAGGAAGCAACATGGCTGGGCATTTTAATGGTGTGCAGGCAAGAATTCGAGCCCTGTTTCCAGAAGCTGTGTACACTGCTTGTAAAGCACACAAGCTCAACACTGCCATAGCTCATTCATGTGCAATGCTTGATATAACACTCAACACCTGTTGGAAAATAACTGTGATGCCAAATTCATCTGCTAAACGTCACAATGAGTATTTAGCCCACTTTAAGGAATTCACACAGTTCCTATGTGATGATGAAGATGACAGAAATACCTCACTTCAGACACCTGGTGAATAAGTCAGGCTGATTGCCTACACAGCTTCAAGAATAAATAAGTCATCCTTGTCAGCACTTTAAAAAGTAATGTTAAGTATGACCAAGATGCTGACGGGTATCTACTCTCTCATAAGATTCAATTTCATTGTTGCTCTGGTTACAATGGAGTCTATGCTGGATACGATTAACCTACTTCATCTGTACCTGCAGCAGGAACAGATGGACTTGATTCAGGCTTGTGAAGAAGCAAAGGTTGTCAATGACTTTTCAGGCAATGAGATCTAATGATGACCATTCTTTTTCAGAGTTGTTTGAAGAAGTCAAACAGCTGGTAGCCAGAGTCATAGCAGAAGAAAGTGTTCCAAAAATCTGTGGAAGGCAGAGTCAAAGAAGCAACACTGGTGCTGATGAACCACAGTACTATCGAAAGAACATGTTCATTCCATTCCTGGATCATGTCATAGGTGAAATAAAAGACCAACTTATGGAGCATCTCCCACATTTCATTGCATAGTATCTGGTGCCATTCATACTGCATGCTTTAGAAAATGATGAGAAAGAGGTGAAATTGTACAATGCATTCAAGAGTGATGCATCCAGTCTGCCCAAGATTCAAAAATGAGCTTAACCGACGGGTGGGGAGATGGAGAGCAGTTGCACAAGACAAGCTGCCAACTACCATCATGTCAACCCTACAGCAGCTGACCCCAGCATGTTATCCAAATATAAAACAGTGCATTAATTGGCTGTAAAAAGCTATGTTTGATGCATGTTTAAGTGGGTTGGCTTTCATGCACATACATGATGACATCAATGTTGATATCACACAGGTGCTAAAAGACTTTGATCCATGTAATGACTGGCAGTTTAATGTCTTCCCAAGGTGATACAGCAGACCATCACGATCAGGACAGGTGGGTACTCATGGCTGGTTGTACATGGTCATATGCTTACAGTATGCTGTGGATGGGTGGCTTCCCCTTTTGACCGGATTGTGGTCTGCTTGGTGTGAATGGTTTAGGTTGCAGTTGCCAAATGACACGAGAACCACAGCAACCAACAGCTCAGCTGGTTTCCTTTTGGACTGGATTGTGGGCTGCTTATTGCAAATGGTTTAGGTCTCAAAACCAGCGCAGTCATCAGCTCCCAGAAGCAGTTACTGTTCACTGTGGTTGTGTGAGGTGTGAATGGACTTCTGTGAGAATCACTGCTGCCTTCCTCTATTCTGGCTGGTGTGTGGTGGTGTGAATGGACCTTTGTGTGACTGGTTACCTTGAAGTAGTAGGGTGGCTTGTTGCAGTGAATGACTCAAGCTGTCTCTCCTGTTGACCGAGTTGTGGGCTGATGCCTGGGAATGGTATAGGCAGCTATTAAATGCACCTAAACCAGAGAAGCCAAAAGCTCAGCCCAAATGGCTTCCCTTTGGACTGGATTGTGAACTGCTTATTGCGAATGGTTAAGGCTGCTTTTTAAGGTATCAAAACCAGAGCAGTTAAGCAGCCAGTGTGTGGTGTGGTGTGATGTGAATGTACCTCTGACACTGGCTACCTTCTTCATGTGGTATAGAGGCTTGTTACAGTGAATCACTGCTACTAAAATTCAAGTAAGTGTGACCACAGACATTTCAGACTAATATTGGGCAGGGTAGCATGGATGTATGGATACATTGGGGGGTAGGGGTATTGCACCTTAGAGTGCAAATTGAAAAAAATCGGTGTACACCCCTGGTATAAACATAAGCAGTTTATAATCATAGTTTAAAACTGAAATGGGCCTGTATGAAGCTGAGTCTTCACCGTCCTAAGCTAATACAGCCACAATGTCTTCCAAGACCTTGGCATTTTCCCTCTTTTTAAAATACAGAAGTAAAGGCTACCAGAAAAACATTGTCTTCCAAGAAAGGTATTTAAGGTCACAAACAGCTGCTGGTTTGAAAGGGGAATGAATAAGTGCCTGCAGTACCAGATTTAGATCCCATGGGGGAGCAAGGTCTTTAAAAGGAGGTTTTAGAAGAGTGCTTCGCAAAAAGGATTTGCAGAGATTAAGAGAAGTGACAGCGGAACCCTCAAATCCAATGTAACAATTTAGTATTGCTGTGAACTGAACCTTAACTGTACATGAACCAGCTCAGTCTTTAAAATGTAGGGTCAAAAATTCAAGGATGTTAGTATGGGAGCTGAAAAAGGATCAGTATTATTTTGATCAGCCCAGTAAACAAACCTCTTCCATTTACTGGAGTAGAGGTTTCATGTAGAGGGTTTATGGGAAGATAACGTATATATGTCAGAAAGGTGAAGACAGCATAGGTTGCCTGGCTATTAATGGAATTGGAGAAACCATGCCATCAGCCTTAAGCTTGATATGGCTGGATGAATCATGTCTGTTGAGTGAGACAGGAGGTCTGGAGTCGGATCCAGAATCCAAGGCTGGTGAAGCAATGAGGCCAAAGGAAGGGGAACTAAATCTATCAAGGCCAGTGAAGCACAATGAGGATGGCTTTGCTCTTCAACATGGCAGCTTTCTGTAGGAAGTTCAGAATTAGCAGAATTGGTGGGTAAGCATAAAGAAGACTGGGTAGCCAACTGTGAAGAAGAGTAACCCCTGGTGATTCCTTCTGCAGAAGGATTAGGGCAAAATAGCTGCTGCATTTGTTGTTTAGGGGTGAAGCAAAAAGATCACAGCAAGGCTGGCCCCACAGACAGAAAATAATTTCTCTTACATTCCTGTTAAGGGACCATTCGTGAGGTAGAAAAATGCACCTGCTCAGCTTGTCTGCTATCATGCTGAACTTCCCTATGAGAAAGCAGCTGGATGATCACCCACTGTCACACTCTGAGCACTTCTCAACACAAGGGATATGATCTGGCTTCTCCTTGTTTGTTAATGTACCAAACTACTGACATTGTCCATTTGAATTGATATCGTCCTCAAAGGGAGAGCATTCTGAAGGATCTGCACTCTCATCTCTAGGACATAAGCAAATTGGCCTCTTCGGGGGACCAAGTGCCTTGGACTATTTTCCCAGAAAATGCCCCACCCCAACTGGGAGGCATCCATGGTCACTATGGCCTTCGGCTGAAGGGGGAATGAATGGACAGCCTTGTAGAACCTGGTCTCATTGAATCCACCACTTGTGATCCCTCTTGCATGTGTGGTGATTCGTACTGGAGTAGACATGGGTTGATTAAGTATCAGTCATTGAGTTGCTAGCATCCACTATAGAATCCTCATGTAAAATCTGACTAAAGATACCAGTGTTACTGCTGTCGACATTGATCCTAGAGCTTGAAGGACCAAGCTGGCTGAAGTCTTGGTACTGCGGATTATTTTTCTGACCTGAGATCTTATCTTACAGTCTGAACCCTTGACAATGGCATTGAGGCTATCATTGACCTTATGCAGAACAATGTTCCTATAAATTCCAAATTCTGAGTTGGATCCAGTTGAGACTTTTTGTAGTTTATGGTTATCTCCAGATGAGAACATGTCTAGAGAAAGTACAGTTGTGTACACTTACCATAAATGTAGATGTTTGAGTGTACACACTATTGCAGTCACTACATTTGGGTAATCTGCTGGCAGGTGGCCCTCAGTCAGCCTGAATAACCAAGCCTTGGGTCCTGCGTCGGTTGCGCTCTCCTCTTCCATGACGTCAGGTCATAAGAGGTATAAAATATGCAGCAGACGCCATTTTATTCAGTTTTTCTTGCCCCAGATGTCAGGTGCCCCCCAAATGGGCAGCAAAAAAAAAAAAAATAAATATATATATATATATATATATAGATATATATATAAATAAACAGCAATATATAAAAATGCACTTCTAGCAACATAAACTTTACCTTCATCTAAAAGCAAATACACCACAAAGGCTTTAGAATATAGTGAAGGAAAGAGCAGTTATAGAAAAGAGGGATGGCGGGTGGGTAACCCGGACTGCAACAGTGAATACAATCGAACATCTACATTTATGGTAAGTGTACACAACTGTACTATGTTCTTCGTGTTTCATTGTTGCAGTCATTACATTTGGGTAGAATCCCAAAGCTATGGATGAGAGGATGGAACTAAATAGCATTAGGAGCGGCTATAAGGCCCTGCAGAACTGCAGTGGCAAAGCCTGCCCTGGATTTGGAGAGGAGAGGCAAATGATAATGCTTTGTGAAGGTATTAACAGAGCTCCAAGTAGCAGCTTCTAGAATGTCTTTGGTTGGAACTCCTCTGAGAAAGGCTGCTGAGGTAGAGGCAGCCCTGGTGGAATGTGACCAGATTCCCTTGGGCACAGGTTTACCATGGTGCAAGTAGCAGAAACGAATGCAGTGGCTTATCCACTTAGAAATAGTCTGCTTTGATATAGCCTTCCCCTCTGATCCTGAAGCAAATGCCACCAGTAGTTGCTCAGACTTTCTTAGAGATTTGGTCTTGTTTAAGTAGAATCTTAGTTGTCTGTGTACGTCCAATGAATGCAGAACTCGCTCCCCCTTGTTCTATGGATTTGGGTAAAATGTTGGCAGGTGAATAGTTTGGTTAAGAGCCACACTGGATACCACCTTAGGCATAAAGGAAGGATTGGTCCTGAGGGACACCCTGTCCGAGTAAAATGTAATAAAAGGCTCCACAGCCATGAGAGCCTGTAGTTCTGAAACCCTTCTTGCTGAAGCGATTGTCAAAAGGAAAGCTGTTTTCCAAGATAAAAATTTTATATCCGCAGTAGCTGCTGGTTCAAAAGGAGGAAGGGTGAGTTTTTCCAGCACAAAATTGAGGTCCAATGCAGGAGTTGGTGATCTTCTGGGTGGCCTTAAATTTTTGGCCCCTCTAAGATACTGTTTTAGCACAGGATGAGAAAAGATGGGAGGCTCCGTGTTGCAATGAGTAGAGATGGCAGAGGCATGGATTTTTATTGAAGAAAAAGAAAGGCCCTTGTCAAGCATCTCAGTCAAGTATTGTAAAATCTGAGGGACATTTGGTTTTGCTGTGTCCATTCCTTGCACTTGGTTCCAAGCACAGAATCTCTTCCATTTATCAGCATAAGATTTTCTAGTACTAGGCATTATGGCTTCCAAAATGACATCCATCACAGATTTACTGAGAGGTGCTGTTTGAATAATTAAATGATCAGCCATGCTGCAAGTTTCATAGTTTGGAGCTGAGTGTGCAGAATTTGATTGTTCTGCTGAGACAGTAGATGAGGTAATTTGAGGCAAGTACCAAGGAGGGAGTTGAGAAATATTCCTTAGAATTGGGTACCAGTGCTGGCGTGGCCAGTCCGGAGCATTAGGATCATTTTTGGTTTTTCCTGTCTGACCTTTAGTAAAACCTTGGAGAGAAGAGGCAGAGGGGGAAAGGCATAGACTGATAGGTTTTTCCAACTGAAGGATAGGGCATCCACCTTCCATGCTTGTCTGTGATAAGTCCGTGTGCAGAATTTATCCAGTTGATAATTTTGGGGAGAGGCAAATAGATCTATGTCTGGACTCCCCCATTTCTGTGTTACCATGCTGAAGATTTGTGGATCCAGTTTCCAATCCTGCGGGTCCATAAGATTTCTTCTTAGGTCGTCTGCCAGAGTATTTTGTTTTCCTAGCAGGAATTGAGCTTGAAGATGTACTTGGTAGGTCAAGGCTGTGTTCCACAATGCTATGGCTAGTCTGCAAAGTGGGTAGGAATGTGTACCCCCCTGCTTGCTTATGTACCACATAACCGTGGTGTTATCCGTCTTTACCAGTAGTTGTCCTGGATAAAGTAAGTCCTTGAAGGCTGTTGGAGCATTCTGAACAGCTAGCATCTCTTTATGGTTGATATGCAGATGCATTCAGGACATATGGAGCCCAAAATAAATGCATCTCCCCACCAGGTGGCCCCCCAAGCATAGTCTGATGCGTCTGTAGTTAGGGTTTGGGTGGCAGGGGGTAGAGTGAATGACAGTCCCTTGTTTTGGTGACATGTCTCGGCCCACCAAAGAAACTCCTGTTGTAGGCAGGGAATGAGAGGGATCATGGTTTCCAGACTGTGACAATGTTGACTCCATAAACTTTTTAGGTACCAGTGAAGTTTCTTCATATGCAGTCCTGCATATGGAATTAGTAGAATGCAGGATGCCATGAACCCCAAAGCCTGCAGAATTTGTCTTGCAGATAGCTGGGTTTTTGTTGCCATCTGTTTGAAGTATGTTGTCAGTTGCCTTTGTTTGTCTGGCGTAAGGTAAGCCATCTGGGCAGTTGTATTCAAGCTTGCACCCAGGAATGTTATTATTTGAGAGAGTACCAGTTGTGATTTATTTTCGTTTATTGTGTACCCTAGGCATGTTAGAAGCCTTTTTACAAACGCCAGATGTGGAAGAAGAATGTCTTTGTTCTCTGCTTGAATGAGACAGTTGTCCAGGTAAGGATAAATTTGCATGCTGCTTTGTCTGCAAAATGCAATTACTGGTGCCAGGCACTTTGTAAAGACCCTGGGCGCAGTAGATAAGCCAAAGGGCAGTGCAGAGAATTGGTAATGCATAAAACCTGACTTGAAGCGGAGGTATCTTCTGCACGATTCCATTATTGGGATATGCAGGTATGCCTGTTAAGTCTAGAGTCACTAACCAAGCGTTCCTGCCCAGCATAGGCAGTAGCTGTTGCAAAGTCAGCATTTTGAAATGTCCAGGAATGTGTTCAAAATCGATAAGTCCAGTAATGGATGCCAGGCATTGTCTTTTCTGGATACCAGGAACAGTCTTGAATAAAAACCTTATCCTTTTTCCTGTTCTGGTACTGGCTGAATAGCCCCCATATCCATGAGGGACGTAACTTGTTTCTGAGCCTCTGCCCAATGATTTTGTGGCAGATCTGGCCACCCGTATGGAATTGGCAAAGTGTGAAAATTAAATCTGTACGCCTGGGATACTATGTTTAATACCCACTTGTCCTGGGTAATTAACTGCCAATTTTGAGAATGAAGTGCTAATTTTCTCCCCAAGGGGGCTGCCAAAAGATAAGTGCTTGGTGAAGGTAGAGGGAAGTCATTGAGACTGCTTATTGTAGGGTTGTGCTTTGTTTCCTCCAGATTTGGAGGTGGAGGCACCCCATTGCTTTGACTTTTAAGAATCCTGTGATTGGTATCTAGAGCCTTTTGAGCGTCTAGATTTGTTGGACACAGGAAAGGACCAATTTTTAGTAGGCCAGTGCCTACTGAACTTGGGTGGCTGCACTTGTAAGAAATCTTTTACAGTTTGCATAGATTTAGCTTCGTCTTCCATTTTCTTTAAAACCTCTTCTGCCTTATTACCAGAGTATCATGCTGTAAAGGGGCATCCAACAATTTAGCTTTAACATGATCAGGCAGATTTTGCTCCTTGAGCCAGGCATGCCTTCTAATCACAGATCCAGTAACTGCAGCCCTGCAAGAGGCCTCCAAGGAATCAAAACCACATTGCAAAGTATGCTTTCCAACCTGTTCTGCTGCATGCAATAATTCCTGTAATTCTTTATTTCCTACACAATCAAAAATCAACATAATTTTCTATTTCAGTAAGCCCATAACATGCTGTTGATATTTAAGCATATGAAACTGGCAGTTTAAGGCCCTAATCGCCAAAGTTGCAGACGTATAAACCTTCTTTCCCCATCTATCCAGTGCCCTGGAATCTCAATCAAGAGGGGGTAGGATTTTTGGCTGTAGAGGCCTTTACACCTTTGGGACCCTGTGAGATAGTCTCAGGATCAGTAGCAGGATTTTTGAGTAGAAATTTGTGGGAGTCAGGAACCCTGTAATATCTGTCTGGCTTACTAGGAGCCGGAGATAGGGAATCAGGAGCCATGCTTGATTCCGAAAACACATCAACAATGTCTAATACAGGAGGTATAGCCAAAGGCCTATGCTGCAGAAGAAGGAAATCCCTAAGCCTCTTTTTCGATTCAGAGAAATCCTGACTCTCCCAATGAAAATGTTCCCTTAAAGTATGCAAGGTTTCTCCAAAAGAATACACGAGGAGATGCAGATGGGATGGATTCTTCTGCATCTGAATCCTCATAGGGAGGTATAAAAAAATTCCTAATCAGAAGAGGAATCAGAAGAAATGGAAACCTGATCTTTAGATTCATAATCAGTGTCTTGCCTAGGCCTCTTAGCGGGGGATTGGGAACCCCTGATCAAGGTAATTAAGTCCTCAGCCATTTTGATAATCTGTTTTTTAGGCATAGGGGCCTGAGCACGTGGCTCATGCGTTATTTTTTTAGACTTAGAAGATGATTTTGATCTTGTTTTTGAAGCTGGCGTCAGTTTTATATAAAAATGTTGAGGCCTGAAAACACCCTCAGAAGCCGGTGCCTGCTCAGCGGCTCTGGACCCATCCAAGGGACAGACATCCGTGGGTTCAATACTCTGAGAATCTCGTGGCATGCCGGACTCCGCATGGGTCTTGGTAGAGGCCTGCGACTCAAAAGTAGCAGGTGTCAGGGGCTGCGAAAGCGCCTCACTGAGTACCGGCGACTGGCTTACGAGAAGCTTCGTCAGTTTTGGACCTCGACGGTCTGTCTCTTTTTCTTTGCGTTTTTTGTGAACTCCAGTAGTCGGATTGCTAACCGATGACATTTCAAAGTAATTAAATCTGGATCTAAAATATTTTGAAGCAAAAATATACTGACGCTTAGTAGTGCGTTGGTTAAATCTAGCACAAAACCGACAGCAAGGCACGTTATGATCTGGGCCTAGGCAAGGAATACAGTACAAATGAAAATCCTTACGAGGTATTTGCTTCCCACAAGTAATGCAATTATTAACTTTTACTGACATCGGTAGGGAGCAAGAAAAAGTTTCCCCAACGGGGTACTTAGCTTTAGTTGAAGACTTCAGTTCTGAAACTCGAATGCGAAAATTTCAGGAGTCGGCCAACTGGCACTTGCGAACTGCTTCTGCTTCGGGCACCGCACGGCAAGAAAGACTGAATAAAATGGTGTCGGCTGCATGTTTTATACCCCTGACAACTGACGTCATGGAAGAGGAGACAGCAACCGACACAGGACCCAAGACTTTGTTATTCAGGCCGACTGAGGGCAACCTGCCAGCAGATTACCCAAATGTAATGACTGCAACAGTGAAACACAAAGAACATCCTGATTTGCCTTTGTTAATTGATGCCATGTTGGTGAAGCAACGAACCAGTCGATTAGATATGGAAACACCTAGAATTCCCGCAGTCTCAAGTCAGCTACTACTACTGCCATATATTTGGTAAACACCGTGGGGTATTTGATGGGATTGAAGGGTAGAACTCTTAACTGGTAATGACTGGCACCCAGCCAAAAAAGTAAAAACAGTCTGGAATGCCTGATCATCTTTATGTGATAGTACGCATCATGAAGGTCTATCAAGTACATCCAGTTGTCCTTGCCCAGAAAGAGTAGAATGGACTGAACCGTGACCATCTGGAACTTGGCAAGTTGAACTGACTTCATTTAAGTTGCTGAGAAACAAAATTGGTCTCCAGTCCCCTGTTGTCTTTGGCACTAAAAATAATCTCAAGTACCAGATTCTAAGTGGTCTGGTGGGTCCTCTTGGATGACTCCTAGCAGCTTTTGTACCAGAATTGCCATTTGTTCTCTTTGACTGGGTGGAACATTGGGGCTTTTTCTTGAAATTAGAGGAGGAAGGGAAAATGGTATTATATAACCTGTGGAAATTATCTTCTGCACCCAAGTATCTTTTATTTCTAGCCACGCCTGTCTGGTGCTGGGATAGTCGACCTCCCAATTGCCTCCAGAAGAGGGCAATCAGGCCTCCTTTCAGGAACGCTGTAAGGGTCTGTCAGAGAAAATCTCTGGACCCCTGATTTTGTGGGCCACCTCTGTTTCAGGGGTGGCATGTACTATTAGAGTCCCCCCCTCTACCCCTGGGGGAACTTCCTCCACATGTGTCCTGGAAAGGTCCCTGGGATTTCTTGAACCACATCTTTCAACCACCTCATTGATCCCTAGAAAAAGTACCTTTGCGGGGTCATAAAAAATACCTCCATGGCAGACAGAGTCTTCCTGTCTTTCTCATACCTGTATAATGTGTTCTTAACTTTGAGGCCAAAGATGTGCAGCCAAAAAAAAGGAGCACTGATGAATGAACACTTGAAGGGATCTGCAAAATCACATAAGCGCATCCAGGTATGCCTCCTCATAGAAATGCCAGAACCTGCTGCCTTCGAATTTCCTTCAGCTACATGCTGAATGAGCCTCATGGAAGAATTGGAAATAGACTGCAGGGTAGCAAACTGAGAAGTCACGAACCATTGTACTTCAGAAACGTATCCTGAGAGGGTATTTGAGAGCTCCTTAAATCCCTCTCTAACCTTGTGAAATGTGCCAAATAATTCAGTGACCTTATGGCAAAGGTTGCTGAAGCACAGACACGCTTCCCAAACCTGTCCATCGCCTGCGACTCCATGTTGGGAGGATGAACAGTGGAACTCTCCTCGGAAAGTCCTTGTTAGTGGACGCCACCATGAACATGACATCAATGCGTACCCCTTTTCCCCCAAAATTGTCTATCCACAGGTGGTGCCATAATTTTGTCCGACATCCGAGGTATTCGTTCAATAGTGTCGGGATCCTTCCATGCTTGCCGAGAGATCAACTCAATGAGATCATCATTGGGTGGAGTCACCCAGGAGGTAGACAAGACAAGACAGTACCAAAAGTCTCCAGGAATACAGACTCCTCAGATGAAGAGCTGCTAGATGACCAGCCACCTGTTGTAAAATTTCAAAGATCTCTCCAAATGAGACATCTTCAGGAAGTGACAGTAGGAACCCTTCACCTTCATCAAAGTCTGTATCTTCTGTGATAGACTACTATACGGAGCTCAAGTGCTTCCTCTTACACGTTTTCTTAGGGACCTCCTTAGAGGGATGCTCTGGAGAGGTATCAGAAGAAGGCAGGACACCTTGTGGTGAAGCCTGAAGCATCAGTACTGGCTGTTCCTGTGGAAAGGAGGAAGGAGACACTGAGCGCAGAGACGTCAAAGCTGCAGACTGAGGATCTGAAAAGGAACGAACAGTGTTGCTGAGGCAGACAATGCTTTCACTAGCCTCAAAGGTAGACCTCCCCAGAGAGGGAGTGGGCCTAGGATCCAAAAAGGCAAGCTTTTGGGTTGCTGTCCCTCCCTGCTCCGAAGATAATCTCCCTGAAGCAGAAGCCAGAGCCAAGCTAACCTGTGCCCACACTTGAAACATTTTTTGAACTCAGTCGGGCCTTTCTCTCTCTGCCATAGCGGAAACAAAATAGAAAGTTAAAGGGGAACACCACACAGAAAATTGTATATTAATTTTTTTTTTAGGCTAAAGATACAAAGAAATACAGAAATTACCAACAATGGTAATAAAGACAGACTACACAAAGTGTAGAAGTGTGAAAAGGAATACTAACAATAGTATTCAAGAGTACAAGTTGTACAGTGAAACGAGGGTTAGAAAAGTTATTTTAACTAGTAAAAGGGATTGAAAGTGAAGCAATAAGATAAGAGTATAAAGAAAACGTAAGAATTTTAAAGATTAAGAAAAAATAAACTCACAGCTTATAACACCTAGCTGCTCGAGAGTAATAGTCACCATGCCTTTTGCGTAATATGGCAAACGAGATCTGAGATACTTGGGGTTGGTGCATTATGGGTAAGGGAGAAGCTAGAGAGTTTTTGCTGCCACAAGCTTTAGCAATAGCGGAGTTAGATCCAAGGGATGAGATCAGAACCCCTAAGATGAGGATAGAATGAAAACTGACATGAGATCAGTTGCTTCTTCTCATCTACATTAAAACCTACATCACACTAAGACTTTTTGGGTTAAGAAAACCCTCAATTAAAAACTAAATACATTTCCAAAACATCCTGTATTAACCTAGAACTAACACACAAAACTATGCAGAACTTCAAAAAATGAAGTTTAACCTTCCAGAAAGGAGCAATTGTGCCATATCAACAGCTGCAACCACAGGCATTAGCTAACCTAAAAATAAGGTTACCCATGCTAAAGCACATGCTATAGCCTGTATTACCCACTTACATGGATTGCTGTCTGTTCTTTGCTTACTCCATTAACCTCTCAGATGTGAAAAACAGCTTGTACGTTTTCAGAAAACTTTTAGCCAGAAGAAAAAGTACACTGGCTATCTTTAAATAAAGCTTAATTATACACACTTCTGTTAAATGAAGTATTAAGGTTGCTAGGGGGCTGCTGTTATTCAATTCCCACAATTTCCACCAAGTCAAAGAGAACAAATGGCAATTCTGGTACAAAAATCTGCTAGAAAGAGTTATCCAAAAGGACCCACCAGACCACTTAGAATCTGGAACTTGAGATTATTGTTAGTGCCAAAGACAATTTCAAGCTATTTTTCACTGAATTGCTTGACTTTGTACCTTTAAATGTTACATTTTCCTTCAGCACAGAATGCTCAGAACTCTCAAGATTTAATTGCTTGCATCTGCAAACAGGCCTCCATGGAAAAGTACTCAGAAATTAATCTTTGTAAATTTCAATCCGAACAGAATGTACATCTGTCTTCAGCTGTGGACTTTAACTACCACTTAGCATTTATCTGCTAATGGAAAAAAGCCAGTATCTTTGCAGATCTAAGAAACTTACTAGCATTTTCAGTTTCATCATTTTGTCTTATGTTTAAAGCCTACTTGCTTATAAATACTGGTTTATAGTTTAAGCCAAAGAAAATGAGGGAAAATATCTTATTCTACCATCAGTGAACTATTATATCCCACCCAATCAGCCCAACATCCTAGCATATTAACTCATTAACACCTACATGATATGGAATGTCATATCTCTATCAGTCTACACACATCCTTACATCCCAAAGCATTTTCTGGGAGGTCAACTAAAACATATACTACAAAGATATGCAAACATTTTATGAACAACAAAAGCTATTACAATGGTTCAAACAGAAATGTTACCAGCAAAATGTCTTCTTTGCACTGACATTAATAAGCACCGTCAGTCTTTATATATCAGTGCTTAAACACCCAGAATATTTTTCTCTAATGTTTCACAAATTGTCATACCTTGGAAACTGTACAACTTGGATGCATTTTTCAACTTATTTTGATTATGTAGACATAAGCTTTCACATAACAGCAAAAAGTTAATATGTGCATGTTTAGCAAGATATTTACAGAAATTATGATTATTTGTATAATTAACAATACAACCATGAATAACTCTAAACATGCAAATATCACAGTTTTGCTCATTGCCATCTAAGATTTCATCTGATGTCATGTAACAGTTTGCAAGTCATCCAGCTTTAGAAATATTAAGTAAATATGGAAATACGTCATGTTTTCATAATTAGTAGCAATTAACTACAAATATATGCAGTATAATGTACTGTAATTGCACATTGACAATGTCCTTTTCTTTCCTCTCCCAGGGCATTTAACTCTGTGCCCGTCAACAACATGTAGGTCTCTCAGTTATGAAAATCTGAATGATAAGGAGAAATCAATGGTTAATTTCTCTATTGCACAACATCTGAGAAAAACAATCTTAGTATAATTTTGTAATTGCACGTTGCATTTCCTAATACTGCCTATTATTAATTGGGGACTCCCTTTAAGGAAGATAGACGCAAAAAATATCTGGATGCCATAAACAGCTATGGGCATTATGTAGAAGAATACAAAACAGGCATTTTAGGTTTGAATGAGAGGACATTAAACTTGATTTTATTCAGTCTTTCTTCTCAATATAATGTAAAAAAAGAAGTTATGTACTCACCATAACGTTCCCTCTGAGTAGGTAACTTCATTTGTCAGCAACCTGTGGGTATCGGATCCGTCCTGGATCCGAACCGGCAGCTTACCAAGCTAGAGATCCAAGCTCCTCCCCCTTACCCATAATACCCTGCTACCTCCCTCCAGTCCTCAGATCGAGTTTGCCCAATTATCAAACAACATCCAGACAAACAATACTTGAATATCCTAACCTGACGCATAACAGAACTAAAACATTCTATCATTCAGATAACGAAAAACAGGTTAGGGGGAAGGAGGGGGGGTCGGTTGCTGACAAATGAAGTTACCTACTCAGATGAAACGTTATGGTGAGTACATAACTTCTTTATCTGAAGCAGTTAACTTCATTTGATCAGCAACCTTGTGGGACAGAGTCCTCAGCTACCAAAAAACTTGGGAGGTCCTCAAGGAAGAATATTCCGGAGCACTGCGGAGCCAAAGGCTGGCCTCCCTCTGGATATCAGATGTAGTTTATAGTGCGAAATGAAGGTATGAGAAAAAGCCCAAGTGGCCGCAGAACAGATGTCATCCAAAGGAACTCTTGACCGAAACCCGGCAGAGGTAGCCATAGAACGGGTAGAGTGAGCATGAACACCCAAGGGCTCCGGCCGACCAGAAATTTTGTAAGTAAGCAAGATGCAGTGGGATATCCATCTGGCTAGAGTTACCTTCATAACTGGTTTACCCAAGGATGGCTTAGCAAACGAAACGCTGCTCCGACTTGCGAGAGGCAGCCGTCCTGTGCAAGTAAAAGCGCAATTGTCTATGCACATCTAACGAATGCAATCTGTACTCCCTATTGTTCTGATAGTTAGGGAAGAAAACAGGCAAATTAATGGATTGGTTGATATTAGCCTCGGAAGCCACTTTAGGTAAGAAGGAAGGATTAGTCCTGAGAGATACCCTGTCCTTATGGAAGACCAGATACGGAGGTTTTGTACAAAGGGCCTGAAGTTCAGACACCCTTCTAGCTGAGGTAATAGCAATTAAAAAAGCAGTTTTCCAAGATAAGACCTTTAAGTCAACAAGAAGTTGCAGGCTCAGAGGGTGGACCAATTACAGCCTGAAGAACTAAGGTAAGGTCCCATGGAGGAACCGCACTGACAGGAGGTCTTAAAAGAAAGGTGCCCTTTAAGAAAGTCTTACAGATCTTGGTGGAAGCCAAGGGCCCAAGATTGTCCCCGATGTGGAAATGGCCGCAATCTGAACCTTCACGGTAGAAGAACTGGCCCCTTGATGGAAAATGTGAGATAGAAATTCAAGTACTGCTGGAATGGGAGCCGCAAAAGGGTCCAAATCCCTATGTCGGGCCCAGATGGAAAAACGTTTCCATTTACTGTTGTAGACCTTCCTGGTAGAAGGCTTATGCGCCACCACCAGGATGGCTTTAACAGGAGACAAGATACCGGGAGTCCTAGCCACTAACAGAACTGGATCAACCAAGCTGTGAGCTTGAGGTCGTCCAGATTCGGGGTTGCCAATCCCAAGGGCTGAGAAATCAGATCCGGAATGGGATCCAAGGAGGAGCTATGAGGTGAGACTGTAGATACGGGAACCAGGTTTGATGAGGCCAGAATGGGGCTATGAGGATCAGCTTGCTCCCCAACAGACGAGCTTTCTGCTGGAATTTTTGTCATTAACGGGAGAGGAGGATAAGCATAAAGAAGACCGGATGACCAAGCATGAACTAGAGCATCTCCGGGCCTCTCCCCCGGTGGGGGAATAAGAGCGAAAAACTCACTGCACTTTGCGTTCGAAGGCGATGAGAAGAGATCGCAACAAGGTTCACCCCATCTGAGGAAGATGAGTTTCGCTACTAAGGGGTTCAGAGACCACTCGTAAGGCGAGAGGATAGTTCGACTCAGCTTGTCCACTAGAATGTTGGACCGACCCGGAATGTGCGTTGCTAGAAGAAAACGGTTGGTGGATATCGCCCACTTCCAAACACTCATGGCCTCTCAACAAAGAGGGTAAGACCTGGTCCCCCCCCATTTGTTGATGTACCAGACCACCGACATGTCTGTCTGAATTGCAATAGTCCCTGGAGGAAGAAGGGCATGGAGAGCCTGCAACGCTAGAAGCACCGCCCTCATCTCCAGAACACTGATATGCAGAACGGTCTCTATTGGAGTCCATGTGCCTTGGACAGTTCTGCCCATGCAATGCCCCACCCCCCCACCCCAGGCGAGAAGCATCCGTGGTCACCGTGGCTTGGGGTTGAGGCATCAGAAATGGTCGTCCTTCCTGAAGCTCTCGGGAATGGAGCCACCAAAGTAGGGAGTCCCTGCAAACTCTGCTGAGGGGAATCGGGGAGTCCAACGGATGTCGAAGGATGGACCACTGGACCTGTAATGTCCATTGAAAAACCCTCATGTTCAAGCGAACTAGTGGTGAAAGGTTGATAGCAGCTGCCATGGACCCTAGGGCTCTCAGGACTAATTCCGATGGTGGGGCCGGAGATTGTCGAAGTGCTAATACATGGAGATTTAAGGTGCGGAGTTTGTCTGCTGTCAAAAAGGCCTTGGACTTAAGTGCGTCTATTCTGGCCCCTATGAAATCCAGGACCTGAACAGGGTGAAGGGATGATTTTTTTGTAATTTATGGTGATCCCCAACTGACGGGCCAAGAGTAGGAAGCAATCCTCAGCCGAGCATAGTAGATGCCTGGTGGGGGTGGCGAGGAGCCAGTCGTCCAGGTACAGAAAGACCTGTATTCCCTGTAGTCTCAGGTGGGCCGCTACAACTACCATGACCTTGGTGAACACCCTGGGGGCTGTGGTGAGGCCAAAAGGGAGGACCCTGAACTGATAATGACTGGCCCCCCGTCGAAAGGAGAGAAACCTCATGGATCGCCTGTCCATGAGAATGTGGTAGTATGCATCCTTGAGGTCTATGGAGCACATCCAGTCGTTCTCCTGCAGGAGGGTGGGAATAGATTGAAGAGTGACCATCCAGAATTTCTCCTTGGCAATGAACAGGTTCAAAGTTGACAGGTCGAGAATTTTAAGTCCCCCATCTTTTTTGGCACCAAAAAGAACCCTGAGTAATGGCCCGACCCGGACTGTCCTGGGGGGACGTGCTGGATGGCCTTTTTCCTTAGCAGCTCCTTTATTTCTGAAGCCGCCGCCTCCCTTTGACTGGGTGGAACATCGGGGAGGCGCCTCAACCGAGGGGGAAGATTTATGAAGGGGATAGAGCAACCTCTGAATATTATTCGGAGCACCCAGTGATCTGTAGTGATGGACTCCCAATGTGCTAGATGTTCCGAGAAACACCCCCCGACTGCCTCCACAGAGCAGCAGTCGGGCATCCCCTCAGGGTTGCTGTGGTGGTTGGTCGGAGAAAGGTTCCCAGCAGTCGGGCAACCCCTCAGGTTTGCTGCAGGGGTTGGTCGGAGAAAAGTTCCCTCGACCCGAAATTCTTCGGCCCCCTCTGACTCTGGGCCGGCGTCCTTGTCCTCCCCTGCCTCTGAAGGACGAAGGGTCCGGAGTGGGACAGGACTGCTAAGACTTCCGGAACCACATCTTCTTTTGTCCTCTCTGGTTCCTGGAAAAGGACCTTTGAGGAGCTGAGAAGCGGATTCCGACAGCAGACAGCATCTTCCTGTCTTTCTCGCTCTGGAGCAGCGGATCGCAGACGGTCTTGCCAAACAGTGTGGAGCCGTCAAAGGGAGTGTTCGCGAAGGACGCCTTGAAGGGTTCCACAAAATGAGCCAGGCATGACGCCGTAAGGCGATACCTGCTCCGCTGGCTGTAGCCGCCCACTCCGTGGCATGGGAGAGAAGCCACATAGAAGTGCTGGATATCAATTTTAGAGTGGCCATGCGAGCCGAGAAAGATCATTTGTCCTCGGCCGCCATGGATTCCGGGGGAGACCCAGCGTACTCTTTTATAAGATCCTGCTGAAGCCTAATCACATGTGCCAACTAATTCAGTGCCCTTATGGAAAAGGTGGCTGAAGCAAACATCCGCTTTCCGATGCGATCCAACTCCTTGTCGGGAGGATGGACCGAGGAACTTTCCCGGGCCAGTTCCTTCTTGGTGGCAGCCGCCACCACCATGGCATCTACCGGGGAACCTTTACTCCATGCTGGCTTGTCTGTGGGGGGACTTAGGATTTTGTCTGGTCTCCTAGGGATTGGCTCCAGTGTCCGGCTCCTTCCAAGCCCTGATAGTAATTAGGTCAACCAGGGGGTCGGCCGGAGGGGACACCCAAGAGGTAGACGGGCCTGCGTCAAATGCCTCCAGAAACACGGACTCATCCGAGGAAGGCTTCTGGCCTGACCACCCCCCTCTAATGCGTAGCATCTCCATAATGTCTCCAAAGGAGACGTCCTCGGAGGGGGTTGACCTGGGGGAACCTTCCCCTTCCTCCAAGTCAGTGTCTTCGGTGAGAGACTCGGGGGAGTCGAAGTGCCTCCTCTTACACTTTCGTTTGTGAGGGACCTCCTCGGCGGGACTGTCCGAGGAGGGCTCACCAACGGGGTCATGCTCCTCTGCAGGAACTAGCTGGGGTGTAGACGCAGGCTGTCCCTGGGGCCAGATGATGGAAGACAGGCCCATCTGTGAGGGAATGACGGGTGGATCCGTAGCACGAACCGGGGACCTCGAACCCTTCGAGAGCACCCTCTCCACCATGTCGAATGCCAAAGGTGAACCACTCTCCCTGGGATTCGAGAGCAGCCCCCTCGGATCAGACGTGTCCGAAGCGAATGGACCCGAAAGGGAAGTGTGCTCCGACCGCATCAGAGCCGAAGACACACTTACCGCTGCGGATCCGAAGCTCGGCTCTCGGCCCAGAGAGCTCGGATCCAAAAAAGGACCCGATAAACTCCAGGGTAAGGGCCAGCGTCGAAGTAGCTCTTACTATCGGCGCCGACTCCCCGGCTCCGAGGCTACTCGGATCCGACAGCTCCAAAACCCGATAATGGATTGGAGAAGGAGCAATGGGGGCAAAGAAGGGGGCCGAGCTTCCTCACGGGGGGGGGGGGGCAAGAGCACTCCCATATGCATCTGGGACTGAAGGAAGCGACGCATCATCTGGTCCATGTCTGCGTCGGAAAGACTCCTCGTAGACCTAAAAGAGGTCGCCGAGGCCAGCCGGGAAGGCCGCCTGGACAACTTCAAAGGTGACCGGGACTCCTCCTTCGGCTCCGGAGAGAAACGTGGGGAACGGAGCCGAGAGGGGGAGGACCCAGAGCCCTTCAAGGGGGAACAGAGCTGCTTGGCCGGCGGGGCCGAAGGGGCTGAGTCAGCCCGCCACTTGTGAATCTTATGCCTTTCTCTGTCTCTCTTTTTCTCCCTCTCTCTATGCTTCTTCTCTTTTCGAGCAGAGTCTCTCTCTCCCTGGGATACAGTGGGAGGTTGAGTCCCAGCCAGGGGAGGGGGAACTGATGGCTGAACAGCTGCAGCCGTGACTGGCGCCACTGAGGGGAGGAGGAAGAAGAAGAAGAATCGAGACCCGCTAGGATTAACTTGTTCCTCCTGTCTCTCAGAGCCCGGGGGTTGAAGGCAGCACAAATCTGGCAGCCTGATGTTAAATGTGCGACCCCCAGGCAAAGAACGCACTGAGTGTGGCCATCGGCTGGGGACAGCTTATGATCACACTCAGAGCATTTGGAAAAAATGGCCTTAGGGCCTTCGGCCATGACAAACACAAGCGCACTCCCTAACACACAGATAAGGGGGAGGCAAATACACCAAAAATAAACTACACTGAATTACACTAATTTAACTAAATTAAACTACCTAGGGATCTAAAATGCACACACACACAAACTGCAATTTAAAGGTGCAGATTTAGAGTAATTCCACACTTTCTCTTACCTAAAAGCCTAGAGCTCATCTCTCATGCTTACAGAAGCCACGGCAAACTAGATCTGAGGACTGGAGGGAGGTAAGCAGGGTATTATGGGTAAGGGGGAGGAGCTTGGAGCTCGGATCTCTAGCTTGGTAAGCTGCAACTAAAATCTGCGGATCCACCAATAAGTGCCACACTACCAAGTATAAATCCAATTTATTGAGGCACAAGGACGAACTGACAACGGACCAAGACCAAAAACATGAAGCAAATAAAACTGAGTTAAGTGCTTTCACCCATGACAAGTGGGCTTCTTCAGAACTAAAACACCAACCACTAAAATCAGTTTAAAAAACTTGTTTGGCGCCAAAAACATATCACCTTCTTAAAGGAACATTTACACTTGCTTAATATAAAGGAACCTGTTCACATATAATAAAATATACATTAACATACTAATTCCTCTATACAAAAACTAATGAGATACTGGTAAAAATCATAATTATATAATACAGAATATATTATTGATAACTCTGTATACATAAGAAACTCATCACATTTATCCTCCTAGTTAAAAACTACGAAATTCTACAATATATCCTAAATACAGTAATGGATATCTTAATAAATATGATAAATATAAGTAAATAAACAAATATGAGTATATATTAATAATATAACTTTCTTATATAAAAAGTACTATAAAAAGTACTATCAAATAATTGTATAAGTATAAAAAATGTGTAATTGTATGGTAATACAACAATACAAATGTGCTAAAAATATTAAAAAGATGAATATGCTAAAAAGATGAATGTGCTGCAAGTAATCATTTAAATTACACTATTTAAATGACACTATATAATTGACATTATTTAAATAATCAAGGTTAAAGCTAAAATTTGTTTATGTTAAACTATTTAAATAACAATGATTTAACGGATATAAAATCATTCAGACCGGTGGAGTGGTGGCATCCAAGAATATTTGCCACCATACTTCTTTGTAGCTTAAGCTTTTAAAATCTCCACCTCTAGGGTCGACATCTATGTTACCAAGTGTATTCAATTTAAATTGATGTTCACCACCTTTAATTTCAATGTGCCTGTATAAATCATTGGTTTTATCTTTCGTTTTGATGCTATAAATGTGATCATAAATTCTCTTCTTAAGACATCTCTCCGTCTTCCCTACATAAAAACTTGGGCAAACTATTAGCATTGCCATTTTTAACCATGTTGTCATCAGAACATTTGCATAGTGCATTGCCAGCTCCTAATAATGGTTTGTATTTCACATTCCACTGTTGAATAACATAACCTACTATTTCCTCCATCATTTTAATAGGATAACCTCTTTGCTGGAATAAATTTTCAATAAAATCCAATTCTTTTTTCATGTTCTCAAAATTAGATACCATACGCGCAGCACAGATACATTGACCCTTAAATACATTATATTTTACTTTTGGAGGATGACCGCTAGTGTATGCTAAATACTTATTAGAGAACGTGCTTTTTCTATATATTTTAGATTGAAGTTCGCCATCTTGTTGAAAAATATAGGTGTCTAAATATGGTACCCCTATATTACTGTGCGAAAATGTGAATTTCAAATATTCACTACTTGTGTTGAGAAAATTAATAAACTGATGTAAAGTATCATAGTCTGCATCCCACAAAATATATATATCATCCAGAAATCTGGAATAATACTTGGCATGCTGGAAATACTTGCTAGGAAATAATTGAGTATCCTCCCAATTAAGCATAACCAGGGTGGCATATATGGGGGCGCAAGCTGCCCCCATAGCTACCCCCCTGGTTTGCTTAAAATACTCTCCTTCAAAATATATGAAGTTATTGTCTGAAACAATAGACATAATTTCAACCAGTAAACAGATTTCATCCCATTCAAAATTGGTGTATCTAATAATACTGTTATTGAAGGCTTCTAGGCCTTCCTGTTTAGGGATGCAAGAAAACAAGTCAATGAGGTCAATAGTTACAAAAATAATACTATTGTTCAAATTATCAGTTGGATAATTAAGGAAAACCCAAGAGTCTTTAACCATATGGTTTTATGACAGTATATAAAAATTTTAATTTGGTGTCTATATATCTGCCTAGAGGAAAAGTTTTAGAATTACTGCCTGATACAATCAGTCTAAAGGGGAGGTCGGTGGTATCCTTATGAACTTTAGGTATCCCAACTAAAGTAGCTACCTTAGGAAATTTTACTTTAGCATAATCATAGACTTCTTGTGTAATTCTTCCATCAATTAAATATTCCTCTAAATAGGAATCTATTCTCTGATAAGCTATATTAAGCTCATTTAATGATATTGTTTCATAATTTCCTGAAAAATATAAAATGTCATAATTTTTTTAGTATATTGTATACTGTCATAAAGCACTACACCTCCCCCTTTATCAGGTTTCATTACTCTAGTATTATAAGCATTTTTATCTCGTTAAGTAAACTCCTTTCCTCATGGGATAGATTATTATTATTAGTAATCCGTCTTAAATTATAACTTCCTTGATAAATTTCTCTTATAATTATTTTTTCAAACATGTCAATTGTGGGATGACTTGGTGGAATGAAAGTGCTGGCTTTTTATTAACTGTTTGACAGAATTAGAAGCACTAGAAGTGTCATCAACTTGTGATGAATTGTTGAAAATGCTGCTAAATTAATTTTCCTTATATATTTTTTAAAATCTATTATTAATTCAGTCATATTAAATTTGGGGTTAGGAATAAATTTCATACCCTTGGCAAATAATTCTAAGTGCGCACATTTTATTGAGACATTTGAATAATTATAAATGTTAAAATTATTGTATGTATAAATGTTTCCTATATTTACTATTTCTTTGTCTTTTTCATTTGTGTTATCTGTTTAATTCTCTTGTGAATATTTGTCTCCATTAAATATATTCCTATTATTGGGGCTAGGAGACAGTCTTACTTCCAATAATTCTGATTGTATCTCTTTCTTATGTATGTCCGTTTCCTTTGATTTCTGTTCTGATACGGTTGAGTTGTATCCATTGTATCTTTCTGAAAATCCTGTCTCATATAATAGCCCGATCCCTCATTTGAGCCCCAATAATTTTGATTATTTATACGACCCTGTACATTAATTATTCTAAATTCAGGCCATAGGTATGCTATACCTTTACTATACTGTTATCTATCCCTTTGCATTTTGGTAGATTTTCGCTGACAAAGCTTAGCGGTCCATTTGTCAGCTTCCAAATATTGCTTATTATATAATTTCTCCCATTCAGTATATAATAAATCTCTAACTATTCTAGTATTAAGTTTCTCTGCTTCCTGAATTAACTTGCTTAATTTTTCATCATTATATTTAATTAATAAACGCATAAAATTACAACCACATTCATCAAAAAAAGTATTAAATTCCTTTTTACCATCATTAGTCAAATCCAGTCCCATGGGTTGTTTAAAAAACCTCAACCCCATAGGAACAAGTTTGCTTTCTACACATTTAGATAAATACATATTATCAATTTTTAACCCATTAATATTTTTTAATTTCTTCCCTAATAAATAAATCATACTTTTTAAATTACCAGTCTCATCTGTTGTTGGTGATTTTAAGTTAGAAATACTTTTCAAATTGTCCATATTATAATTAAAAGTCAGAAATTGGTTAAATTGTTTGTCCTTTGAATTTAGTCCAGCCCGTTCTGGTCGTGTTTCAGGACAATTTGTTTGTATAACAGTACCTTTATTGCGTTGTGTAGAATTTCCTGTTACAGCTGAATAAGTTTTAACCGGAACAGTCCGTTTTGGTTTGGTGCCTATTCTTCTGGCTTCGGCATCCACGTCATATAAAGAAAAGTCATGCCACCATCATTTCAGAGAGCTTGTGTATTACAGTATAATTTAGGTGTAGATAACATCAAAAGGATGATGTACAAATTTTGGTATGTTATAACTAGTGACGTCAACTTAGTTAAAATTTTGGGTAATAAACCCAATTTTATATATAAAATGGGAAGGAACATGAAGTCATTAGTTGAACAAAGATATAATGAATCGAAGAATGATTATAAATGTAGTAATAACAGAAGTAAGAAATGTGGCTTTTGTAACCAATGTAAGTACATGTTGCAAGAGAGTAAAATAAGATTGGAGAATGGACATAAATCCTTTATAAGATTTAAATTTGGTAATTGTAATACAAAAATGGTGATATATTTGGCGAAATGTGATAAATGCCCAAGTTTTTACGTAGGGAAGACGGAGAGATGTCTTAAGAGAATTTACGATCACATTTATAGCATCAAAACGAAAGATAAAACCAATGCTTTATACAGGCACATTGAAATTAAAGGTGGTGAACATCAATTTAAATTGAATATACTTGATAACATAGATGTCGACCCTAGAGGTGGAGATTTTAAAAGCTTAAGCTACAAAGAAGTATGGTGGCAAATATTCTTGGACGCCACCACTCCACCGGGTCTGAATGATTTTATATCAGTTTAATCATTGTTATTTAAATAGTTTAACAAATGAATTTTAGCTTTAACCTTGATTATTTAAATAATGTCAATTATAGTGTCATTTAAATAGTGTAATTTACACGATTACTTTCAGCACATTCATCTTTTTAATATTTTTAGCATATTTGTATTGTATTACCATACAATTACACATTTTTTATACTTATACAATTATTTTATAGTACTTTTTATATAAGAAAGTTATATTATTAATATATACTCATATTTGTTTATTTACTTATATTTATCATATTTATTAAGATATCCATTACTGTATTTAGGATATATTGTAGAATTTCGTAGTTTTTAACTAGGAGGATAAATGTGATGAGTTTCTTATGTATACAGAGTTATCAATAATATATTCTGTATTATATAATTATGATTTTTACCAGTATCTCATTAGTTTTTGTGTAGAGGAATTAGTATGTTAATGTATATTTTATTATATGTGAACAGGTTCCTTTATATTAAGCGCTATTAAGCAAGTGTAAATGTTCCTTTAAGAAGGTGAGATGTTTTTGGCGCCAAACAAGTTTTTTAAACTGATTTTAGTGGTTGGCGTTTTAGTTCAGAAGAACCCCAGTTGTCATGGGTGAAAGCGCTTAACTCAGTTTTATTTGCTTCATGTTTTTGGTCTTGGTCCGTTGTCAGTTCGTCCTTGTGTCTCAATATATTGGATTTATACTTGGTAGTGTGGCACTTATTGGTAGATCCGCAGATTTTCGTTGCTGTGTACAACTATTTTTTGGATTGTTCTGTAGCTTGGTAAGCTGCCGGCTCAGATCCAGGATGGATCCGATACCCACAGGTTGCTGATCAAATGAAGTTAACTACTTCAGATCTTTAGTTTATTTAGCTACCTGTTGTAATTGCTCTTGCTTTTATGAGGGAAAAACCACAAGACGAGTTACAGATTTTGGAACATGCTGGGGATATTTGTACGAAGTTAAAAACTAATGCATTAGCCTGTCACCATCTTAGTAAAGGACACTATAGATTTTGTTTTCGAGTTTTACAATTGGTTGAGTGACTTCCCCAGAAAGTGCATTGCTATGAAAAAGTGGTTGGATGAGATTACCCACTGCCACACTCTGATTACTTCTCGACACAAGGGGTATGATCTGAACCCTCTCTGTTTGCTGATGTACCAAACTACTGAAATTGTCCACATGAATTGCAATTGTCATCAAAGGGAAAGCATTCTGTAAGGCTTGCAAAACTAAAAATACTGCTCTCTCTAGGACATTGACATGCAAGTTGGGCTTTTCAGAGGACCAAGTGTCTCTTACCATTTTCCCCACCCTACCCCAACAGGAAGCGTCCATGGTCATTATGGCAATGGGCTGAGGGGGAATGAACAGGTCTTGTAGAACCTGGTCTGATTGAATCCACCACTTGAGATCCCTCTTGCATGTGCAAGTGATTCACATTGGAATGGACGCTGGTTGTCAAGTATAGACCACTGTGTTGCTGTAAAACCTGGCTAAAGGTACAAGTGTTATTGCTGCTGACATTGATCCTAGAATTTGAAAGACCAAGCGGGCTGAAACCTTGGTACTGTAGATTATTTTTTTGATCTTTGACCTTATAGTCTAAACCCCTGGCAGAGGTAGTGAGGCTATTATTGACTTCGTGTTGGACACTGCTCCTGTAAATTCCAAATTTTTAGTTGGTTCCAGTTGAAACTAATAGTTTATGGTTATCCCCAGATGAGGACAAGCCTAGAGAACCTGATCTCTTGCCCTTGTTATTGATGCTTGGTCAGGGTGCTAATGAGGTCTTTGTCTAGATATGGAAACGCCTGAAATCTTTGCCGTCTCAAGTGAGCTGTTACTATTGCCAAACATTTAGTACACATCCAGGGGGGGCTGTGGTGCGACCAAATGGCAGAACTCTGAACTGGTAATGACTGGCTCCCACCCAGAAGTGTAAATACCTTCTGGATCACCTGTTCATCTTTATGTATGCATCCTGAAGGTGTAATCAAGCACATTCAGTCGTCCTTGCCCAGAAAAATGAGAATGGACTGAACTGTAACCATCCAGAACTTGGTGTGTTGAACTGACTTGTTTAAGTTGCTAAGATCCAAAATTGGTCTCCAGTCCCATGTTTTCTTTGGTACTAAAAAGAATCTTGAGCAAGTTCTGGATTCTAACTGCTCTGTGGGACCTCTTGGATAACTCTTTTCTAGCAGCTTTTGTACCCAAATTGCTGCTCGTTCCCTCACACTGGGTGGAACATCAGGAATTTTTCTGGAAATTGCAGGAGGGAGGGAAAATGGTGTTATATGATCTCTGGAAACAATCCTCTGCACCCAAGTATCTATTTCTATCCAGACTCTCTGTTGTAGGGATAGTCGACCCCCGATTGCCTCCACAGGATGGCAATCATGCCTCCTTCCAGGAACTGTGGATGGATATGTCAAAGAATGAATCTCTGGATCCTTGGTTTTGCGGGACACCTCTGCCACAGGGTTGGCTTCTACCATTAGAGTTCCCCCCTGTAGCCCTGGAGGAACTTCCTCCACGTGTGATCTGGAAAGGTTCCTGGGACTTTCTGAACCACATCTTTCAACCACCTCATTGAATCCTGGAAAAAGATCTTTGAGGGGCGAAAAACGTACGCCCATGGCAGACAGGGTCTTTCCGTCCTCCTCACACATGGCTAAAAAGAAGTTATGTACTCACCATAACGTTTCCATGTTGGTTGTCCATCTTGACGTTCATTCTTACAATGATGGGTTCGGAGCAGATCCTTGGCTCCAACTTGGCCAAATACTTAGTTGAAAGTCTCAAACCTGTCTCATGGCAAGAAAGTATCCCACAATGCAGTGGTGTAATTCCCCAGATCTTGTTTGCTGCTAATACTGAGCAATATGTACACTATATACATATCTACAAACATATACGTACAAACATGTATCCAAGTCTATACTATATGTACTGGAAGGAGAAGCAAGCTGAGACGAAGAAAAGTAGTAAAAAATCTACCAGGTCTACAAAGAGTCACTGGCAGGGGGAAGGAGGGGGGGGGGTTCATAAGAATGAATGGCAAGATGGACAAAAAACATGGAACGTTATGGTGAGTACATAACTTTAATGTTATGTTGTCCTATCTCGCCTTCATTCTTACAATGAAGGGGCAGCATCCCTAGCACCATTTCCCTGGGTGGCTCACGGGAGTACACCTTTAAGCACCGTGAAACCAAAGGATGTCCTGTCCCTGGAGGCCAAATCCACTTTGTAATGAGTGATAAAAGTTATGTGGAGTAGACCAAGTACCTGCTGCACAAATATTTGAATTCTGGCTTGAAAAGCAGATGACATAGCCATTGCTCTAATGGAATGAGCCTTCACTTTGAAAGGTAAATCTTTGTGATTTGAGTTAAAGATGAATGTAATGCAATTTGAAAGCCAATTGGAAAGAGTAGTTTTTGAGACCGAGGATCCTTTTTTTGCATCAGAGAAGGATACAAATAAATGGTACAGATTTTCTGAAGTCTTTGGTTCTATGTAAATAGAATCTAAGTTGTCTATGCACATCCAGTTGATGTAATTTATACTCTGCCTTGTTGCTATGATTAGGAAAGAACATTGGTTCTATGCATTGGGTTTATGTTGTTTGGAGAAGAGACTTTAGGTAAAAAGGATGGGTTTGTACGCAAGGATACCCTATCCTAATGACAAATCAAATATGGCGGTTTAATAGAAAGAGCTTGCAATTCTGACACCCTTCCAACAGAAGTTATAGCCACTAGAAACAAGGTTTTCCAGGAAAGGAACTTGAGGTCTGCAGATGAAGTGGGCTCGAAGGGAGGTTACATAAGATGAGACAAAACAAAATTTACATCCCAAGGAGAAAGTGGTTCCTTAAAGGGAGGTCTTAATAAGGAGGCATCTTTTAAGAAGGCTCTACAACAACCTATGTGACATTAAGTTGGAAGCAGAATCACCAATATGAAAATTTGAAATTGCAGCAAGTTGAACCTTGATGGTTGCTGCAGCTGAGCCTTGTTGAAACAGTTCCACCAAAAATTCCAAAATAGAATGAACAGGTGCAGAGAAAGGATCGATGTTCCTATCTTGAGCCCAAAGGGAAAACCTCTTCCATTTACTAGAATACAGCTTTCTAGTGGAAGCTTTGGCGAGGACATTAAAAAGAAGTTATGTTCTTACCATAACGTTCCATGTGGAGTGTTCATCTCGCCTTTGTTCTTACACACGGGTTCGGAGCCAATCCTCGGCTCCGAGTCAGCCGCATAGCAAAGCTCTGCATCTTAGAGAAGCTCGAGACCAGGCTATATCCCACAATCCTCCCTGCCATTACTCAGATCTAGTTTGCAAGCAAACCAGACTAACAATAAACCTGAGGTGCTAAGGCTACATACTGCCACAAAAATTCAGAGACACCATCTCACTGACAAATTAACTAAAGGGTAACGAAATATACCCTATGAGGTAAGAGGTAATATATACCCGGAAGAGGTAAAGACATGTGGACCAGACTCTAGTCCTACTCGTTCTTCCAAACACGCGAGGAAGGGGAATGTAAGAACAAAGGCGAGATGAACACTCCACATGGAACGTTATGGTAAGAACATAACTTCTTTATGAGAGAGTGTTCAATCTCGCCGTTTGTTCTTACACACAGGTAGCGTCCCTAGCTCCGTCACCCTGAGTGACTCATGGAAGAACGTTCCTGAGCACAGTGGAACCAAAAGATGTCCGGTCTTTGGAGGCTTTGTCAACCCTATAATGAGCAATGAAAGTATGTGGTTTAGACCACGTGGCTGCTGCACAAATCGTGTCCAAAGGCAGGCGAGCTGCATGAGCCAAGGAAGTGGAAACGGATCTAGTAGAATGGCCCTTAGGTTTGGTGGGCAAGGCCTGATTTGACTTAGAATACACAAAGGCTATACAATCAGTAAGCCACTTAGAAAGCGTACGTTTTGTAACTGCCATGCCTTTTTTATTGTCTGCAAATGCAACAAAAAGTTGATCTGTTTTTCTGTAATCTTTAGTCCTGTCCAAATAAAATCTTAGCTGTCTGTGGACATCTAACTTGTGCAGCATATATTCCAACTTGCTGGTATGGTTTTTGAAGAAAGTAGGGAGTTCAATGGACTGATTAATATTTATGACAGAACATACCTTAGGAAGGAAAGACGGGTTTGTTCGTAAGGAAACTCTATCTGGGTGGAAAATTAAGTAAGGTGGTTTAATTGACAGTGCTTGCAGCTCTGACACTCTCCGAGCTGAAGTAACCGCTACAAGAAAAAGAGTCTTCCACGACAAAAACTTCAGGAGGCAAGAAGAGGCTAGTTCGAAGGGTGGCAACATTAGTTGTGACAATAACAAATTTAAATTCCATGGGAATAAAGGGTCTCTGACGGGCGGTCGAAGATGGAAGGAAACTTTCATAAAAGCCTTACAAAGCCTGTGGGACATAATAGAACCGTCCTCACCAACATGGAAGTTGGATATGGCCGCCAACTGTACTCTTAGGGTGGAAGTAGAGGCTCCTTCGTGGAAAAGGATGGATAGAAATTTTAGAACTTTATGGAAAGGAGCAACCAGGGGGTCCAAGTGTTGGCTAGATGCTTAGTACACAAAGCGTTTCCATTTACTCTTGTAGAGTTTTGTAGTGGAAGCCTTATGAGGGGCAACCAAAATGCATTGAACTGCCGGAGAAAGTAGATCAGACCTGGCTAGGCGGGGAAGTGGAGCAGCCAAGCTGCTAGTTTGAGGGATAGAAGAGACGGGTGAGGAACTCCCGATGAATGTGTCATTAGATCTGGTACTGGGTCCAGGATCCACGGTTCCTCTGTTTGATGGGCTCGAAGAAAGGGGAACCATATCTGTCGAGGCCAGAATGGGGTTATGAGTATAATTGTCCTTTCCAGGTTCATGGCTTTCTGAAGAAATTTGGGAATCAAGGGGGTAGGTGGAAATGCATATAGGAGACCCGGGGGCCAATCGTGTATCAGTACGTCCCTGGGGACATCCCCTGGAGGGGGTAGAAGGGCAAAATAGCTTCTGCATTTGGTATTCATCGGGGAGGCGAATAGATCGCAGCAAGGCTGACCCCATTTGCGGAAAATTCTTTCCGCCACCTGTAGTTTGAGGGACCACTCGTGAGGTAACAGGATGGCTCTGCTCAACCTGTCCGCAATGACGTTGGATGACCCTGGGATGTGCGTTGCTATCAGAAAGCAACCCGTGGACTCTGCCCATTGCCAAATTCTCTCTGCATAATGGGTAAGATCTGGTTCCCCCTTGTTTGTTTATGTACCAGACTACAGACATGTTGTCTGTCTGAACTGCTACTGTTCCTAGAGGTAGGAGGGTTTGAAAGTGTTGCAACGCCAAGAACACCGCCCTCATTTCCAGAACATTTATGTGCAGGTTGTACTCCATGTTGGACCATTTCCCTTGGACTGTTCTTCCCTGAAAAAGTCCCCCCCCACCCAATCAGAGAAGCATCCGTGGTTATAGTGGCCGTCGGATTCGGTAGAACAAATGGACGACCCATAGTGAGATCCTGACTGGACACCCACCATGAGAGGTCTCGCTTGCAAGAATCTGTTATCAGAATCTCGTGCGTTAGGGGTAACTGCTGGAACGACCACTGCGTGAACAGCAGCCATTGGAGGAGCCTCATGTGCAATCTCCCCATAGGAACTGCAATCAGGGACTCTGCCATGAGTCCCAAAACCTTCAACACCAATTTGGCCGGGGCTTTCCTGCACTGCAGTAGAAGAAGAACCTGTTCCTTGAGGGATGAAGCCCTTACTTGAGGGAGCTTTACCAGTGTTAAGCGCGTATCTAGGTCTGCTCCGATGAATGAAATATGCTGTGAGGGCAGTAAGGTAGATTTTTCGAAGTTTATGGAAATCCCTAGGTGGGAACAAAGGTTGACTGTATAGTCTCTGGCTTGTATGAGGCGATGCTCGGTGGTGGCGGTGAGGAGCCAGTCGTCCAGATAGGGAAACACCCGGAATCCTAGACATCTCAAGTGAGACGCTACCACTGCCATGCATTTGGTGAATACCCTGGGGGCTGAGGTGAACCCAAAGGGCAGGGCTCGAAATTGAAAATGACTGGCTCCCAGCCGGAAGCACAGGTGATCTCTGGACGGTCTGGCCATCTTGATGTGGTAGTACGCGTCCTTGAGATCTATCGAGCACATCCAGTCGTCCTTCTGCAAAAATGGAAGGATCGATTGAAGCGTGACCATCCGGAACTTTTCCTTCTTCACGAAGGTATTGAGATTGCTGAGATCCAAAATGGGTCTCCAGTCCCCTGTCTTTTTTGGAACTAAAAAGAACCTTGAGTAAGTTCCGGATCCTTTTTGGTCCGCCGGGACTGGCTGAATGACTCTTTCGAGCAGCTTTGAAATTTCTATTGCTGCTGGGCCTCGCAGACGGGGTGGCACATCTGGAGACCTTCTTTGTTGGGGTGGAGTTGACAAAGGGGATTTTGTATCCTCTGGTTACAATGCTTTTTACCCAGGAGACTGAGGTGAGAGTTAGCCAGGCCTGTGGGTATAAAGCCAAGCGACCCCCGACTGCCTCCAGAGAAGGACAGTCGGGCCCCCATTCAGGAGTGCTGGAAAGGCTTACCAGGGATAGGATCCCCGTCGCCTTGGTTCTACGGACCCCCTCTGCCGCCGGGGAGACGTCTTCCATGTCTGCCCCCCCCCTCTCTGCCTCTGGGGGGGGGGGGTTCACTCTGTGTGGCCTGGAAAGATCCCTGAGTTCTACGGAACCACATTTTTCCGCCTCGTTGCCCTTTGGGCACATCCAGTCGTCCTTCTGCAAAAATGGAAGGATCGATTGAAGCGTGACCATCCGGAACTTTTCCTTCTTCACGAAGGTATTGAGATTGCTGAGATCCAAAATGGGTCTCCAGTCCCCTGTCTTTTTTGGAACTAAAAAGAACCTTGAGTAAGTTCCGGATCCTTTTTGGTCCGCCGGGACTGGCTGAATGACTCTTTTTGAGCAGCTTTGAAATTTCTATTGCTGCTGGGCCTGCATGACGGGTGGCACATCTGGAGACCTTCTTTGTTGGGGTGGAGTTGACAAAGGGGATTTTGTATCCTCTGGTTACAATGCTTTTTACCCAGGAGACTGAGGTGAGAGTTAGCCAGGCCTGTGGGTATAAAGCCAAGCGACCCCCGACTGCCTCCAGAGAAGGACAGTCGGGCCCCCATTCAGGAGTGCTGGAAAGGCTTACCAGGGATAGGATCCCCGTCGCCTTGGTTCTACGGACCCCCTCTGCCGCCGGGGAGACGTCTTCCATGTCTGCCCCCCCCCTCTGCCTCTGGGGGGGGGGTTCACTCTGTGTGGCCTGGAAAGATCCCTGAGTTCTACGGAACCACATTTTTCCGCCTCGTTGCCCTTTGGGGTACGGTCTAGATAGAACGGAAAAACGGACTCCGACAGCAGAGTCTTTCCTTCTTGCTCACACTGAGTTAATGTCTCTTTCACTTTGGGCCCAAAAAGAGTGGCACCATCAAAGGGGGCGTTGGCGAAGGAAGACTTGAAGGCTTCTGCAAATGAGCACAGCCGCATCCAGGATTGTCTTCGTAGAGCAATCGCTGAAGCTGCGGCTCTACTCGACCCTTCAGCCGCATACGAGATGAGCCTCATGGACGAGTTCACTACGGAGGAAAGGGTGTTAAGCTGTGCTGTTACCTTATCTGAAACAGCAGCATCTGTGTTACCCTGGAGGGCATCTCCCAGCTCCTTGATGAGATCCCTCTGCAGACGTGTAAAATGTGTCAAATAGTTTAGCGAACGCATGGAAAAAGTCGCTGAACTAAAAACGCGCTTCCTGTATCTGTCCATAGTCCTAGAATCCTTATTAGGAGGATGAACAGAAGAGGAAGACTCCGACATCTCCTTTTTAGTGGCTGCAGCCACCACCATAGCGTCAACCGGGACTCCTTTGGTGAGATAAGTCTTGTCCTGGGGAGCGGTAATAAATTTGCTTGGTTTTCGAGGGACCGGTTCCACTGTGTCCGGTGTCTCCCACGCCCTTCGAGCAATCAAATCCATTAACTCATCGAAGGGCGGAGTAACCCAGGAGGTAGAAGGTTGAGCACCAAAAGCCTTCAGCAACACCGACTCATCCTCAGTGGGGGCTAGGGACTGCCAATCATCCCTCTGTTTTAATATCTCCAAGATGTCCGCAAATAAGACATCCTCGGAGGCGGATTTTGGGGACCCCTCTGACTCATCCAAGTCAGTGTCAGAAGTTAGAGATTCCTGTGGGTAATCTAAGTGCCTCCTCTTGCACAATCTTTTCCTCGGAACCTCATCGGAGGGGGGTTCCAGTGAGGCCTCCGAGGAACAGGGGGCACCCTCTGGGGATGGCTGAGACAATGGTGCTCCACGCTTTGGATGTGTCGTGGGAACAGAAACAGAGAGCGGCTCCTTAAGGGAGGGAGAAGACGCGTCCGATGAAGTGGTTGTCTGAGTAGACAAAACATTCCTCATAAGGTCAAAAACCCCTGAACCTCGGGTCGAGGACTCCCCTGGTTCCGAAGAACATGGAAGAATCCCAGACACTGGGCCCATGGGTCTCGACCCCGAGGACGGAGCCGAGCCAATCTGCGCAGAGGCCCTGAGAGGGACAGTCGGCACCAAAAGGTCGGTACGACTCTCGGTCCCGGAACCAAGGAGAGATCGTCGACTCCGCGACTCACCTATAGGTTCCGATGGAGTCGAGGTAAATGGTGTCAATCGTGCAATGGACGGTTTCGGCACCGAGGGCTCCACTATCATAGGCTCATCCTCTTCCGGCTCCGAAGACTGGATGGGTCTCGAAGGAGGACCTGTTGGAGATAAGGGAAGGCCTTCTAGTTTCGACACCAATTGGGAGGAAACTGCAATCAATTTGGAAAGGGCCGTGTTCTCCATAAGTTTCTGCACGACACTATCCACATCAGTATCGGATAATGGTCTGGAAGATCGGGTCGAAGGGGCCGAAGATGGCACCGACCGAAGAATGGAAGGTGGCGGTAGTTCCGACACCGGTTCCAAGACCGGGGGCTCAGTGAGAGATAAACGTTCGACGCTCGGCCCCGAAGTCTGTGGTACCGGCGAACGAACTTTAGAAGATGTACTCTGAGCCGATGACATGGGCTCCGACATCTTCGACCCCTTCGAGGACTTAGAAGCCTGGTCAGACTTGTCCAAGGCCTCCCGGAAAGCAGGCTTAAGTCGTCCCCTGTCTATAAGTTTCCTGCGTCTATCTGTCATGACCCTCCCACTGAAGGAATGGCAAATAGAGCAATCCTCTTGCAAGTGGAGAGGGCCAAGACAGTAGACGCAGGAAGTGTGGTTGTCAGTGATGGACATTTTCTGCCCACACTGACACCTTTTAAAAAGTACAGTTTTGTACCTACCATAAATGTAGATGTTCGAAGATCCACATTGCTGCAGTCCTTACACTTGGGTAGTCCGCTGTCCTCGGTCGGCCCGAATATCAAAGTATTAGGCTGACGTCGGTCAAGGCGCTTAAGACTGACATCAGGACGTCAGGGTACAAATGCGCATGACCGACGTCATATCCTCAGTCTTTTCTTGCCCCAGATGTCAGAAGACCCTAAAAAGAAAGGTCAAAACCAAAAGACAGCAAAAAACAACCAACCACCCTTGTACTAACCATATGTACAATATATACAATATTCACAATATGTACAACCCAAACCACACAACCGCCTCTAACTACAGAGGGGAAGGAGGGAGGGTAAATTGGACTGCAGCAATGTGGATCTTCGAACATCTACATTTATGGTAGGTACAAAACTGTACTATGTTCTTCATCTCACATTGCTGCAGTCCTTACACTTGGGTAGAATCCCAAAGCAGAGGTAAGGGAGGATGGCAAAACTATAAAGCAGTAGGAGCTGCCAAAATGCCCTGTAAAATTGCAGTGGCAAAACCAGCCCTAGATTTAGAGTAAAGTGGAAGGTGGTAATGCTTAGAGAAACTATGCACTGAACTCCAAGCAGCTGCCTCTAAAATATCTTTAGTTGCCACCCCCCTCAAAAAAGCTGTAGAAGTGGCAGTAGCCCTAGTGGAATGGGGCCTAATCCCAGCTGGAATCTCCTTACCATGATGGGAATAACAGAAAGCAATACAAAACCCAATCCACTTAGAAATAGTTTGTTTTGCCACAGGCTTGCCCTGAGAACTCAAAGCAAATGAAACAAATAACTGCTGAGACTGCCTGAACCCTTTAGTTCTGCTCAAATAATATCGCAACTGCCTGAGTATATCCAAAGTGTGCAAAATCTTTTCCCCTTTATTTTGGGGGTTTGCATAAAAAGTAGGCAAATGAATAGTTTGGTTTAAAGCCACACTAGAAACCACTTTAGGCATAAAGGAAGGATTAGTACGCAAAGACACCCTATTCTTATGGAAAATTAAGAAAGGCTCAACTGCCATAAGGGCCTGTAACTCAGAAACCCTTCTCGCAGAGGTAATGGCCAACAAAAAAGCAGTCTTCCATGATAAATATTTCAACTCAGCAGTAGCTGCAGGCTCAAAAGGTTGTAGAGTGAGTTTCTCCAACACAAAATTGAGATCCCAAGCAGGAGTAGGAGCTCTTCGTGGGGGTCTTATATTCTTTGCCCCTCTAAGAAATTGCTTAAACAAAGGATGAGAAAACAATGGTGGGTCACAGTCATAGTGAGCAGAAATTGCTGCAGCATGAACCTTAATAGAAGAGAAGGACAAACCTTTGTCCAGTAACTCAGTAAGATACTGAAGAGCCACACTTAAATTAGGCTTAGAAACATCAAATTCCTTTGCTGTACTCCAAAATAAAAATCTCTTCCATTTATCTGCGTACACTTTCCTTGTACTAGGCCTTCTGGCCTCCAAAATAACATTCAAAACTTGCTGTGGAAGCTGAGACCCTCCAGGGTTTAAAACAGAATATGCCAGGCTGTTAGGTGAAGAGAGTGAAGTTTTACATTGAGTAAATGACTGTTCTCCTGAGACAGCAGGTGTGGAATCGAAGGCAAAAGCCATGGAGGCTCCCGTACCAGACTTCTCAGTAATGGGTACCAGTGCTGTCGAGGCCAATCTGGAGCTACTAAAATCATCTTTGGCTTGTCCTGTCTGACCTTCAGGAGTACCTTTGGGAGGAGAGGCAGAGGTGGAAAGGCATACACATGAAGATTGCTCCAATTGAATGAGAGAGCATCCACTTTCCAAGCTGTGGGATGAAAGCTTTTTGTGCAAAACTTTGGCAGCTGGTAGTTTAGTGGAGAAGCGAACAGATCTATGTCTGGAGTTCCCCATAACACTGTCAATTTCTGAAATACATGAGGATCCAATTTCCACTCGTGGGGATCCATAATTTGTCTGCTCAACACATCTGCTAAGGAGTTCTGTGCTCCAGGCAGAAACCTTGCCTGAAGATTTAGCTGTAAACTGAGAGCAGTCTCCCACAAAATCATTGCTTGTCTGCATAGAGGATAAGAATGTGTTCCCCCTTGCTTGTTGATGTACCACATGACAGTTGTGTTGTCTGTTAGTACCAACACCTGCCCAGGAAGAAGTAAATCCTTGAAAGCTATCAATGCAAATTGGACTGCTAACATCTCCTTCAAGATGATATGTAGATGTTGAAGTCTGGCAGGCCACGTGTCTTGTACCCACTTTCCATTTAGATGAGCTCCCCAAGCTTTGTCTGAGGCATCTGTCGTTAGAATCTGACTCGCCTCTGGCCGGGTCACAGAGAGTCCCTTGTTTAGGTGACATTCCTGAGCCCACCACAAAAATTCCTTTTGAATGCAAGGTATTATCTGAATGACAGTGTCCATATCTTGGCAGTGCTGTGTCCATACATTTTTGAGATACCATTGCAGCTTCCTCATATGCAGTTTGGCATTGGGAAGCACCAGAATACAAGATGCCATGAACCCCAAGGCTTGAAGGACTGTCCTTGCAGTCAGCCTGGACCGATGAGACAATTGATGGAAGTAAAGAGAAAGATTCTTTTGTTTGTCCGGGGTCAAAAAGGCCACCTGGGATGCTGTATTCAGTCTCACACCCAGAAAGCACATGTCCTGAGAGGGTACTAGACTGGACTTTATTTCATTCACAGAATACCCCAGGCATCTTAGCACTGCTATCACATATTGTAAATGATGAAGTAGTTCGTCCTTTCCTTGGGCCAGAATCAGGCAATCGTCCAAATAAGGATAGATCTGTATTCCTCTTAGCCTGAAGAAAGCTATCACTGGAGCCAGAACCTTCGTGAACACTCTGGGCGCAGTAGATAAGCCAAAGGGCAATGCAGAGAACTGATAATGAGAAGTCCCAGCTCGAAAACGCAGATACTTCCTGCAACTTAGCCTGATAGGAACATGAAGGTAAGCCTCCTTGAGATCCAGAGTCACCATCCAGTGATCTTTGCCCAGCAGAGGTAAAAGCTGTTGTAACGTCAACATTTTGAACTTGGGAATGTCCAAATAAGTGTTGAGGATAGATAAATCCAAAATTGGTCTCCACGTGTTCCCCTTCTTTGGTACTAGGAACAGGCGAGAATAAAATCCTAGGCCCACTTCTGGCAGAGGGACCGGTTGTATGGCCCCTATTTGGAGCAGCAGAGAAATTTGTTTGTGAGCCTCTAGTCTTTGCTGAGGAGGAACGTCCGGCATGCCTTTGAAAGGAGGCAAGGTACGGAAATAAAACCTGTAACCTTGGTGTACGATATCTAATACCCATCTGTCTTGGGTAATCAAACTCCAATTTTCCTTGAAGAGTGCCAACCTTCCTCCCAAAGGTGCTGCCAGGCAAGAAGGATCTGGTAGCTGAAAAGGTAGGTCATTGGGCCTGTTTACGAAAGGACTGGCCCCTGCCCTCACCCTAAGATTGTGCAGGAGAACTCCCTGTTTTAGGTCTGAAGGAGCTCTGAGCTCTGCCCCTACCACGTCTAGATCTACCCCTAGACTGTGAATCATAAGAAGGGTACGTCCACCCCTTAGCAGGCCAATTCCTACTAAACTTCGGAGGCTGAACTTGCAAAAAATCTTTAACAGTCTGCATAGACTTAGCCTTGTCCTCCATTTTCTTCAAGACTGACTCCACAGGTGAACCAAACAACACATCCGACTGTAAAGGAGCATCCAAAATCCTTGTCTTAACATGTTCAGATAAATTCTGATCCCTCAGCCAGGCGTGCCTGCGAAGAACTGACCCAGTGGCAGCCACCCTAGACGAGGCCTGTACAGCATCAAAACCACATTGTAAAGAATGCTTACCCACCTGTTCAGAAACATGTACTAAATCTTGTAATTCTTTACACTCAATGCCTTCCGCCAGAGCATCTACCTTAGACTTCAATTGAGAAAGAAGATAGTTTTGATATTTCAACATGTGAAACTGGCAATTCAAAGCCCTCATAGCTAAGGTGGAAGAAGTATAGACTTTCTTTCCCCATCTATCCAAAGCTCTGGCCTCTTTATCTGGAGGAACCGGATTTTTTACAACAGAGGCCTTGACACCCTTAGGTCCCTGACTAACAATTTCTGGGTCCGCCCTAGGACTCTTATAAAGATATTTATGAGCCTCAGGCACCCTGTAATACCTATCCGGTTTAACAGGAGCAGGAGGCAAAGAATCAGGATTAAGTGAACCTCTGCAAACACATCTTCCACAACATTCAGAACAGGTGGTATAGCCAAAGGCCTATGCTGGGGTAAAAGCAAAAATTCCCTAAGCCTTTTCCTGGAATCAGAGAAGTCCTGACCTTCCCACTTAAAATGTTCCCTCATGGAATGAAGAGTCTCTGAAAAAGAAAAATCCTCTGGAGGAGAAGCAGAAGGAGTCGAATCATCTGCATCAGAATCAGAATAAGGAGAGTACTCCTGCAAGTCTTCAGCCGAAGACTCTGAAACATCTGAAGCCTGCTCATAACTCCCCAACTCTGGTTCCACCCTAGGCCTCTTATCTGGAGGGGGCAAAGAACCTCTAATCAAAGTAATTAAATCTTCTGCCATTTTAAGCATGTGCTTCTTGGGCACAGATCCTGAAGAACTAGGAGTGACACCAACAGAAGGTAAACCTGGCCTGCCTCTGGGAGAAGCCTTAGAAACAGAAGGAGAGGGCCTAACCACCCTAGGAAGGGAGGGGAGTACAGTAACCTGAGAAGCCCCTTCAGCCTGACCTGCCTCCTGAGAGGCCACATCCTGCAATAACAAAGTCTCCCCCTGGGACTCCAGAGAAGCCTCCGGCGGAACCACCGGTTCCACTGACGCCTCTAAAGAACCGGCGCCCGGTACAGACGACTCTTCTTGCCTGGGTTTAGCTGCTTTGTCTTTGCGCTTCTTCGAAGAAGCAGGCGTCGGAGCATCCGACGGCATCTTATAATTGCACCGCTTCCCAAAGACCAACCTGGCACAATCTAACCTTCGCTTAATAGTGCGCTTATTGAACCTAGCACAAAAGCGACACCCAACAACGTCGTGCTCAGGCCCCAAACAAGGAATACACAAAGTATGATAATCTCTATGCGGTATCTGTTTCCCACAAGAAATACAGTTATTCACTTTTTCTGACATCCGGTAAACCACTGAGGCAAGAAAAAACTAAAATATTCCCCAACGGGGTACTTAGCCAACTTTGACTCGGTCTGAAACTCCGAATTCGAAAAATTTCAGAACGCCGAAAGGCACTTGCAACGCTGCTTCTGCATCGGACCATGCGGCAAAAAAGACTGAGGATATGACGTCGGTCATGCGCATTTGTACCCTGACGTCCTGATGTCAGTCGTAAGCACCTTGACCGACGTCAGCCTAATACTTTGATATTCGGGCCGACCGAGGACAGCGGACTACCCAAGTGTAAGGACTGCAGCAATGTGAGATGAAGAACATCCAGACTTGGCTTTTTCAGACATAAGCAAATTCACTGTAAAAAAAAAAAAAAAAAAAAAAAAAAAAGAGAGAATTTAACACTAGCTATAATTAAGGGGAAAAAAAATATATAGCTATAGGTTAAAGAAGGGTAGGCCCCAAGGGAAACCTATAAAAAACTAACTACACTACACACACACACACACTATAGTATCAGAAACTAAATTATCAATAACTATAGAACTATAAGAACTTCTGACAAAAAAAGACTATCTTATCTGTCTAATAACAGTTTTCTCTAGTCCGAGCTCTCTGAACGATGTGACCCGTTGCAGCGGCAAACTAGATCTGAGTAATGGCAGGGAGGATTGTGGGATATAGCCTGGTCTCGAGCTTCTCTAAGATGCAGAGCTTTGCTATGCGGCCAACTCGGAGCAGAGGATCGGCTCCGAACCCGTGTGTAAGAACAAACGGCGAGATTGAACACTCTCACATAATATGTTTAACTGTAGGAGTGAGACACTGACGCCGGACTAAATTGCGAAGTGGAGCAGCCAAACTAAATTTTAGGGTGTGAAGAGAAGGATAAAGCTCACGTGACATACGAGTCAGCAGACTTGCCAGTGGGTCCAGAATCCAAGGCTTCTCCTGAAGATGAGGCCAAAGGAAGGGGAAACAAACTTGGTGAGGCCAGTAGGGAGCAATGAGAATTATCCTGCTTCTCAAGCATTGTGTTTTCTGAATTACTCTGGGTATGAGAGGAAACAATGGAAAAGCATATAAAAGTCCCGAGGGCCAATTGTGAGCAAGAGCGTCTCTCGGTGTCTCCCCCGGAGGGGGCATTAGGGTAAAGTAGTTGCTGCACTTGGCATTCATGGGAGTGGCAGAGATCGCAGCAAGGCTGTCCCCATGTTTGGAAAATAATTTCCACTACATTGTGATTGAGACCACTCGTGAGGCATTAGGATTGCTCTGCTCAGCTTGCCTGCCATCACATTGGAATTCCCCGGAATGTGCATTGCAATTAGAAAGCGCTGGGAAGAAACTGCCCATTGGCATACACTTAGGGTTTCTAGACAAAGTGGGGTAAGATCTGGTTTGCCCCTGCACGTTTATGTACCAAACCACAAACATTGTCTGACTGAATCGCAACAGTCCCTAGAGGGAGAGAGTCTTGTAGTGCTTGCAACGCAAGAAGCACTGTTCTCATCTCCAGAACATTTATATGCAAATGAGCTTCGTGTTCTTGTCATGTACCTTAGTCTGTTCTTCCCAGATAATCTCACCCCCCCACACACTATCTGGGAAGGGTCCATGGTCACTGTAGCTATTGGTTCATATGGAATGAAAGATCTGCCTATTGTCACATGAGTGGAGTGTATCCACCACCTTAAGTCGTTCTTGCAAGATTCCGTTATTCTGATCAGATGAGACATCGGAAGCTCCTGAAGTGACCACTGTGAGAAGAGTAACCATTGAAGAATCCTCATGAGCATTCTGGCAAAAGGGGCTAAAGTAATCGTGGAGGCCATTGTTCCTAGTAACCTTAGCATTATCTGCTTTCACTTTGGTCTTGGGAAGGAGGCGAAGTATTTGCTATCTCAGTGCAATAACTCTTTCTGTTAGAAGATGTGCTACAATAGCTGAAGTGTCTCAATCTGCCCCTATGAATGTAATATGTTGACAAGGCAACAAGGCAGATTTTTGAAAATTTACTGTAATGCCCAAATGATTGCAGATATCCAAAGTTATATCCCTGGCTTGTGGGAGTAGATGCTTGGTGGTGGCAGATAAGAACCAGTCATCTAGACAGGGAAAGACAAGGAATCCTAGATGTCTCAGGTGAGCCGTGACTACTACCATACATTTGAACACTCTGGGGGCTGTAGTGAGACCAAAGGGCAGAAGCTCTGAAATGGTAATGGCTGGCTCCCAGACGGAAGGGTAAGTGCCTTCTTGATGTCCTGTCCATTTCTAAGTGGTAGTAAGTATCTTGAAGGTCTATTGAGCACAGCCAATTGACTTTCCCTACAAAAAGAAGTATAGACTGCAGTGTCACCATTCAGAACTTCGACTTCTTCACATATTTGTTTAACTTTCTTAGGTCTAATATGGGCCCTCCAGTCACCTGTTTTTTTTTGGTACCAAAAGGAATCTTGAGTAAGTTCTAAATCCTAATTGGTCTGGGGGACTTCTTGGATGACTCTTATGGATCAACTTTTTTATCTCTATAGTTGCTTGTTCCCTTAGATTGGGTGGAAAATCTGGGATTGTTTTGGTTTGTGGAACAGTTTTGGAAAAAGGGATGGAGTATCCTTTGGATATTATATTTAGTCGTTTGTGATATTTTGGCAGGCTTCTGGGTACATTGATAAACGTCCCCCCGACTGCCTCCAGAGTAGAGCAGTCAGGCCACCTTTCAGGAACGCTGATAAGGGCGTCCAAGAAAGAAATCGCGGTCACCTGGTTTTCCGGGTCCCCTCTGCCTCTGGGGTGGCGTCTACCGTTACTACCTCCCTCTCTGCCCCTGGGGAAGGTATCACCCCCATGTGCTTTGGAAAAATCTCTGGGATCTTTTGAACCACATCTTTCCACTCTTCTGACCTTTAGGATAAGGTCTTGAAGGTACAGAAAAACGTACTCCAATGGCAGAGAGTTTTCCCTTCCTGCTCGCACTGGGTTAGAGTGTCTTTTACTTCAGGTCCAAACAGGGAGGTACCGCTAAAAGGGGCATTGGTAAAGGTAGACTTAAAGGGCTCTGCAAAATTACACAAGCGCATCCAGGAGTGGCTCCTAAGGGAAACTCCGGAACCCGCTGCTCTACTTGCTCCATCTGCTGCGTATGATATGAGCTTCATGGAGGAGTTGACAATGGAATTTAAGGTGGCCAGCTGGAAGGAGACCTTCTCATTCACTCCTGCAGCTAATGAAACTTGTAGAGTATCTCCTAGCTCTTTCAGGAGATCTCTTTGTAGCCTCTTAAAATGGGATAAGTAGTTCAGCGATCGCAGTGAGAAAGTCGCTGATAAGAAGATAGGCTTTCCGTATCTGTCCATCGTTTGAGTCTGTATTCGGAGGATGAACAGATGAGGAAGTCTCTGCAAATTCCTTCTTTGTGGCCGCTGCCACCACCATAGCATCTACTGGTATCCCCCTTGTTAGAAATTCCTTGCCCGAAGGAGCTGACAAAAATTTGTTTGGCCTCCGAGGGACCTGTTCCGTAGTGTCGGGTGACTCCCATGCCTTTCGAAATACCAGGTCCATTAGTTAATCGAAAGGCAGAGACACCAAGGAGGCTGAAGGTTGAGACTCAAAAGCCTTCAGGTACACTAACTGCCAGCCACCTCTTTGATGGAGGATCTCTAGAATATCTGCAAATGAGATATCGTCAGAGGATGACCATGAGGACCCTTCCAACTCATCGATGTCAGTGTCTGAAGTGATGGACTTATCTGGGGAGTCAACATGCTTCCTCTTGCAGATTCTCTTTTGAGGTGGCTCCGCAGACGGATATTTTGGGGAGGCCTCGGAGGAAAGGGGCTCGCCCAAAGGGGATCCTTTGCTTTGGTTCTCTGCGGTCTTGAGGAATGGGTGGTGCTGAGACAGTAGCCGGTGCCTTGGGGGGATGAGTACTGGTATCCTGAATGAATGAGTAGACAACACACTCTTCAACAGCTCAAAGGTGGATCCCGCCAGCACCGAAAACCCTCCGGCTCTGAGGAGACAGAGGAAGGCAACAGAACAACCAAAATCAGACACAAGGTTGATGTGGGAACCAAGCTAACCCGGGCTGGTGCTCTGAGAGGTAGACTCGGCACCGAAGATTGGGGCCGACCAGGGTACCTCGAATCCCAGACCCACTGGATGGCGCAGAGAGTTTCGGAACAGATGTCAGCTCTGTGAACACCGAAGGGCATCCCAGAACTGACGGATCCACTATAAGTGGTACCAAGCACTCCGGCTCTGAAAAAACAGCTTGGCTCAGAGGAGGAACAACAGTGGGCACAAGAGGCTCTGAGACCAAATGGGTGGGAGCCAGGAATAATTTAGTCAGCGCCGGCGACTTGCGGAGTCTAAGCACCACCCATTCCACATCATCATCTGACAAGCTTCTTGTAGACCTGGAAGAAAGGGAAGGAGATTGAGATCTATGGAGGACTGGCGATCTCAAAGTTGGAGAAACCAGCAAAATCTCAAAGGACTGGCTGCGAGTGGAGGTATCTTGCGGCTCAGAAGGCTTTGGTGCCGAAGTACCGACCTATCAACCAAACGGTCTTCCAACGGCTCCGAGGACTGTGCAGCTGAGGAAGTAGTGGCCTTTGAAATTTTTGGAAGTTTGACTGGCGGCTCCGACTGAGCCGATTTAGTGGAAGATGATCTTTTATGAGACTTATCCTTTTTTGAGGAAGGAGACGAAGAGGAGGAGGAAGAGCTATGAATGGATTCCTCAAATGAAGGCTTTAACAGCCCTTTTAGAATCAACTTGTTTCTCCTTTCCTGAAGAACTCTAGCACTAAATGAATTATAGAAGTTGCAGTTTTCTTGGAGATGAATGGCACCAAGACAATAAACACAACCATGTCCATCTGTGGACGGACATTTTTTGCGAGCACTTTAGGCATTTTTTAAAGCCCGAAGGCTTATGTTCTCTCTTTTTTTGTCTTTAGACATTAAGTTAAGACCCTAAAGGCGACAGCAAAACAACAAAGTTTTATTAGCCAAGACCTATATGCTAAAGCTAAACTAAAGAATACTACAAGACAACACAAGGAGCGACAACCATGGCAAGAAAAATAGAACCTCTAACTAAAACGGTTCTATTTTCCAAACAAAATAATAAAACAGTACAAGCCCTCTAACTTAAATGAGCTATAAAGACACTAACAAACGAACAACAATGACTACACAGGATACCAAAGGGGCCTAGAAAGCAAGTTGTGCTAAAGGGGAAAAAACTATCACTATTTAAACAAAGAGCAGCAAGGAAACACGAGTTAAACCCAATATGAATAAAGCTAACAATGCAAAAATAGCAAGTTTTGACAAAGGCAGTAGAAAAAATACATCACACCTTAGCCAAAGCCAAGATGATCACATCCAACCTCATAAAGCAAATGAGATCTGGGGAATTACCCCACTGCACTGCGGGATACCTTCTTGCCACAAGCCAGGTTTGAGACTTTCAGCTAAGTATTCGGCAGAGTCGGAGCAGAGGATCGGCTCTGAACCCATCATTGTAAGAATGAAGGCAAGACAGGACAACATAACATGGTGTCTTTCACTTTCAGGCCAAAGACATTCTGTCAAAAGGAGCACTGATGACTGAAGACTTGACGGGCTTCTCAAAATCACATAAGAGCATCCAGGCATGCCTCCTGATGGCAAGGCCTGAAAAAATGGCCCTTAACGTTCCTTTGACTACATGCAAAATGAGCCTCATAAACGAACTGGAAATAGATTGCAGGTAGCCAACTGAGAAGTGACAGATGATTGTACTTCCTCAAAAATGGTTCCTGAAAGGGTATTTGAATACTCCTTAATCAAATCCCTCTATACCCTTGTGAAATGTGCCAAATAATTCAATG